>NW_021822448.1:0-26961 GCF_901001165.1 Salmo trutta
TTGAATTTGCTTTTTAATGGCGTAGAATGCCCTGCGTGCTTTCTTTCTCAGTTCATTCACTGCCTCATTAAGGTGTCCAGTTGAGCTTATTTTTAAACCTAAGTAATTGTAGTGTGTACAGTACTCTATATATTTTGTACCAATTGAGAACTTTGGTCTAATTCCCTGAGATCTGGATCTTCTCTGGAAAATCATTATTTTAGTCTTTTTGGGGTTTACTCTCTCTCTCTCTGTCTCTTCTTACTTTCTCCCGAATTAAACTTTAGAATATATATATAAGTTATATAACGACAACAGTCAATTATTAATCATTACCTCATATTAGTCTCATAATTCTGAACAGTCACATACTCCTTGCATCTGCACAAACCCCAGCCTTACTGATCATTCCATTCCACACAAATGTATTTCATTATTTATTTACTAACTAACTAAATGATAACACAGGATACACACACACACACGGTATAGGTTATTGATTAGAAACTTAGGCTACTTAGGCTACTTTGTCGTCTTCACCTCATGTTGATTTTCAGGATCTTAACCAATGGAGACCTAAGCTGCAGCTTGAGTCCTTCTGGTCTGCTATGTTCATTCTCAACTCATCCTTTATACACTCTGGTAAAAAGGGGGTGTCCTTCATGCTGACAAGCTCCCTCAGGCGTGGCTACTTACTGGGGCAAAGTATCATCAAAACTATGATCTCGTTAGAAAATGTAAATCCCATTCATATCTTAACAAAACTATTATCATCATATTTGATATTTTCTACACAACGTAAAGGATGAAAACCTGACATATACAGTTTATATACTCTTCAAGTTACAATATTTTCATCATAACATTTTTATACCATTTTTAATGATATCACAAAATAGTAATTCATTTTCCATAGACTATCTTTCATCATTCCCCACATTCGGATGTTAGGAACATTGTTCCAGTGTTCACTTTTGGACATTAGATTTTTTGGCGGCAAAAGTCTTCTGGAGACAAAGGCCATTCCAATCCCAATACTAGTTCTCTCCCGCTTAAATCTATGACCGGGTGTGAGGTGTCAAAAAGCGGCCCAGTGGGTCTGGCCATTGTCAACCATTGCCAAGCTGATCTGAGCCCTTGGAGCCCTTGGATGTGTAGTCATGACAGCCAGTACCTAGTCAATGTCCAGAGGTATGAGGTAATAACATGGCTATATTCAGGGAGTACCAGGTAATAACATGGCTATATACAGGAAGTATGAGGTAATAACATGGCTATATACAGGGAGTACCAGTACCTAGTCTATGTCCAGGGGTACCAGGTAATAACATGGCTATATACAGGGAGTACCAGGTAATAACATGTCCATATACAGGGAGTACCAGGTAATAACATGGCTATTTACAGGAAGTACCAGGTAATAACATGGCTATATACAGGAGGTACCAGGTTATAACATGGTTATATACAGGGAGTACCAGGGGGGAGTGGAGGAGGGGGGAAGTGGAGGAGAGGGGGAGGGGGTAGAGGAGGAGGAGAGGAGTGGGGGAGTGGAGGAGAGAGATGCCATCAAAAGGAACATAAAAACATTTACATAAAACTCGGCATCGCAATTAGGATCTGGCAAAAAAAATCTGTTGTAGTTATATGGATTTAAACCACTCCAGCCGATGCTTGGCATTGCACATGGTGATCTTAGGCTTGTGTGCTGCTGCTCTGCCATTTCATGAAGACTCCCGACGAACAGTTCTTGTGCTGACCTTGCTTCCAGTGGTAGTTTGGAACTTGGTAGTGAGTGTTGCAACCGAGAACAGATTATTTTTTATGTGCTACGCTCTTCAGCACTTTGCGGTCCCGTTCTGTGAGTTTGTGCGGCCTACCACTTCGTGGCTGAGCCGTTGTTGCTCCTAGACGTTTCCACTTCACAATAACAGCACTTATAGTGGACCGGGGGCAGCTCTAGCAAGGCAGAAATTTTGACAAACTGACTTGTTGGATAACTTTTCCTCTTCCCTTATTCGCACCCCTTTCCATGCCATCCTGCTGTGGGTGAACCAGTCAAAATCTCTCTGGGTTATCATCGACTCTGGGGCCAATGAGAGTTTTTTTGGACGCTACCCTGTCGTCCGAGCTGGCCATCCCCACTCAGCCCCTCTCCATTCCAATAGACGTTAGAGCGCTGGACAGGTGCTTTATAACCCGGGTCACTCACAATACCACTCCCATAAAACTACGAGTGTCAGGGAACCACAGCGAGGCAATCCAATTTATGCTAATTAAGTCTCCTCAGGTTCCCGTGGTTCCCATGGACTGCTGATGACATTATGGACTGGAGCTCGTTCTGCCACGCCCATTGTCTAAAGTCAGCGCATCCTGCTCGGAAGTTGCCCCGGACCTCTCCGCCATTCACGTGGAGTACCAGGACCTCCGGGAGGTTTTCAGTAAGGACCGGGCCACTTCAATTCCTCCACACCGACCCTATGACTGCAGGATCGACCTTCTCCCAGGCACCACACTGAGGACTCCCTGGCTGCAGGGTTCATCCGTCTTTCTGCCTCCCCCGCCCACGCAGGGTTCTTCTTTGTGGAGAAGAAGGACAAAACCCTGCGTTCGTGCATCGACTACCGAGGCCTCAATGACATCACGGTGAAGAACCGCTACCTGCTATCGCCTCGGACTTCGAGCTGCTCCGGGGGGGGGGCACATTTTCTCCATGTTGGACCTGCAGAACGCCTACCACCTGATAAGGGAAGGTGATGAGTGGAAGACAGCCTTCAACATGGCCAGCGGTCACTGCGAATACCTGGTCAACCAGCCATTTGGACTTAGCAACACCCCTGCTGTGTTCCTGGTTAATGACGTTTCTCCGCTACTGAACTGGTTCCATATCATCTTCCCCCGATGACATCCTTGTTTTCTCCCACTCTACCTCATTCTATCCCCTTCCTCTACCTCGTTCTAACCCCTCCCTCTACCTCGTTATACCCCTCTACCTTGTTCCACCCCCTCCCACTACCTCGTTCTACCCCCTCCCTCTACCTCGTTATACCCCCCTCTCTCTACCTCGTTCTACCTCCTCCCACTACCTCGTTTTACCCCCCTCCCTCTACCTCGTTCTACCCCCCTCCATCTACCTCGTTTCTACCCCTCTACCTCGTTCTACCCCCCTTCTCTACCTCGTTCTAACCCCTCCCTCTACCTCGTTCTACCCCTCTACCTTGTTCCACCCCCTCCCTCTACCTCGTTCTACCCCCTCTCTCTACCTCGTTCTACCCCCCTCCCTCTTCCTCGTTATACCCCCCTCCCTCTACCTCGCTCTACCCCCTCCCTCTACCTCGTTTTACCCCCCTCCCTCTACCTCGTTCTACCCCCATCCCTCTACCTCGTTCTACCCCCCTCCCTCTACCTCGCTCTAACCCCCCTACCCCTACCTCTCTCTAACCCCCCCACCTCTCTCTAACCCCCCTACCCCTACGAGTCTGACAGGTCCTAGACCCTTGGACCCCGAGATCATCCTTCCAACCTCGTGTTTGGCGACAGCACTCAGCTGAGGAATAGGGAAGCAGGTCCGTGTGGTGCAGCGTTCCCAGCCGAACCTCGGGGGGGTGCCCAGATTACCGGATGCTTGTGCCTGACGCTCCTCAGCCCTGGAGTATGCCCACTCCTCCAGGCATGCTCCCATCGGACCCTGGCCTTTGTGCGGCAATGCTTTTGGTGGCCTTCCATGGTCCCGGACGTCTCCGCGTACGTCTCCGCCTGCACGGTCTGTGCGCAGAACAAGACTCCTCGGCAATCTCCGACTGGTCTCCTTCAACTACTGCCTGTCCCTCACCGTCCCTGTTCTCACATATCTCACATATCCCTGGACTTAGTCACGGGTCTTCCCCCGTCTGATGGCAACACCGCCATCCTGAGAGTGGTGGACCAGTTTTCCAAAGCCGCCCACTTCATTCTTCTCTGCCAAGTAGACGACCCAGTTCATGGTGCAGCACGTCTTCCAGATCCATGGACTCCCGTTGGACAGGGTCTCCGAACGGTGTCCTAAGTTCTCGTCCCGGTTCTGGAAGGCATTCTGCACGCTCATTGGGTCATCGGCCAGCATGTCCTCCGGGTTCCACCCTCAGTCCAACGGCAGTCGGAGCGAGCCAATCAAGACCTGGAGACAACTCTTCGTCACTTTGTCTCTGCCAACCAACCCCATGACTTGGAGCCAGCAACTCGTGTGGATTGAATATGCCCACAACACCCTCCCCTGCTCTGCCACTGGGCTCTCGCCTTTAGAGTGTTCCCTTGGTTATCAGCCCCTGCTCTTCCCGGAGGAAGAGGTTGGCATACCCTCGGCCCAGATGTTTGTCCGCCGCTGTCGCCGTACATGGAATAGAGCCCGGTCGGCTCTTCTCAAGACCACCTCCAGGTATCGACGACATGCGGACCGCCACCGGACCCCGGCTCCCCGCTATCGTCTTGGGCAGAAGGTATGGCTATCCACTCATGATCTGCCCCTTCGGGTGGAGTCCTGCAAACTTTCCCCCCACTTTATCGGCCCTTTCCCCATCTCCAAGATCATTAGCTCCTCTGCTGTTCATCTTCTGTTGCCCCATACTCTCTGTATATATCCCACTTTTCATTAGTCTAGGATATAACCTATGTCTCACAGCCCTTTTGTCTCCTGTTTCTTCCTAGTGGCGCAGCGGTCTAAGGCACTGCTTCTCAGTGCTAGAGGAATCACTACAGACCCTTGTTTGATTCCAGGCTGTGTCACAACCGGCCGTGATTGGCAGTCCCATATGGTGGCACACAATTGGTGCAGCGTCGTCTGGGTTAGGGTTTGGCTGGGGTAGGCCGTCATTGTAAATAACAATTTGTTCTTAACTGACTTGCCTAGTTAAATAAAAAATAAAAACAATTAAAAAACTGTTGACTAAATTTGACATGAGGGTCTGCTATCCAAATTGATGGAAAGTGGTGTTTGGGCATTTTAAAATCCATGTACACCAACAACAAGTGTGCGGTTAAAATGGGAAGAAAAAAAAAACATTTCCACAGCGCCGTGGGGCGAGATGCAGCTTGAGCCATCCATAACATTTATATCAACGAATTGGTGAGGGCACTAGAACAGTCTGCAGAGCCTCACTGTACTAGAATCTGAAGTGAAATGTCTACTGTTACCTGTAAACTTGGTCCAAACATCAGATTTATCCAGTAATAAATTAAAAGTATATGACACATGAAGAATTCAAACACTTTGAGTTTTATTATAAGCTTCTGGTCCAGAGTAACAGGCAGTGTACTTTGGGCACGCTTTTCATCCGGATGTCAAAATACTGCCCCCATCCCCAGAGAGGTTAAACAAAACTATAGACACACAAACAGTACAACAATTACATATTATGTTAAAAAACACTAAAGTCTCGATGATATATACATTGATCATCATTAAACTAAAAATATCTCTTTTCCAAGTACAACACAAACATTTTGACTAAAAAACAGCTGGCCTAAAAACATTTACACTCTTCTATAATATATACATCGATCAAGTGTTTAAACTCCACCAACGAAACTAGATCATCAAATTTGTAAATGTTCAGGAGAGAATTCCAAGAGCACAGAGCTGAGTAACTCAAACTATTTCTACCATGACCTGTTCTAATTTTTGGGACTGTTAGAAGCAAATTACACTGGGACCGTCATTTATATTTATTTACTGACCTGATTAAAAAAGAACAGAGATAAAATGGTATTTTTCCCAATATGGCCTTTATAAATCAGTGCATACCAGTGTTGAAGCCTACGCAAGGTCAATGACGACCATCCAACAGCACTGTAGAGATCACAATGATGTGTTAGACGTTTTTGATTTGTAATGAACCTGAGGGCTGCATGATACACTGAATCAAGTGCTCTCAGGGTAGTGGCTGAGGGCTGCATATATATAACATCACTACAATCTAAAGCCGCCAGTAATGTACATCGTACCAGCTCCTTCCTGGCCTCCAGAGAAAAACAAGCCTTATGCCGGTAATAGAATCCTATTCTCAGCTTGAGCTTCTTTATCAAGTTCTCTACATGCTCAGTGAAGCTCAGCTTATCATCAACCCACACAACCAAATATTTGTACACTTTAACTTGCTCTATAGTATGTCCAGGCAATGTAGCAATGACATGATTAGTAACATTTGAAAATACCATGCATTTTGTTTTACCCCGAATTTGGAACCAGCTTTATGCCATCAAAAGGAACATAAAATTCGACATACCAATTAAGATGAGAGGTCGACCGATTATGATTTTTCAACGCCAATGCCGATACCGATTATTGGAGGGCCAAAAAAGCTGATGCCGATTAATCAGACGATTTAAAAAAAAAAGTATTTATTTGTAATAATGACAATTACAACAATACTGAATGAACACTTATTTTAACTTAATATAATACATCAATAAAATCAATTTAGCCTCAAATAATTAATGAAACATGTTACATTTGGTTTAAATAATGCAAAACAAAGTGTTGGAGAAGAAAGTAAAAGTGCAATATGTGCCATGTAAGAAAGCTAACGTTTATTAAGTTCTTTGCTCAGAACATGAGAACATATGAAAGCTGGTGGTTCCTTTTAACATGAGTCTTCAATATTCCCAGGTAAGAAGTTTTAGGTTGTAGTTATTATAGGAATTATAGGACTATTTCTCTCTATACGATTTGTATTTCATATACCTTTGACTATTAGATGTTCTTATAGGCACTTTAGTATTGCCAGTGTAACAGTATAGCTTCCGTCCCTCTCCTCGCTTCTACCTGGGCTTGAACCAGGAACACATCGACAACAACCACCCTCGAAGCAGCGTTACCCATGTAGAGGAAGGGAAACAACTACTCCAAGTCTCAGAGCGAGTGACGTTTGAAACGCTATTAGCGCGCACCCCGCTAACTAGCTAGCCATTTCACATTGGTTACACCAGCCTAATCTCAGGAGTAGATAGTCTTGAAGGGGTGGGTATAATTTGTTGAACGTTCCAACAGGAATCTGTTCCAAAAATCGTAAAGTAAAAGGTTGCCAACCAACAACGCATACAAAGTAGCAACGCATGCAAACCTAGCTAACTAGCTGCCGAATAGGCATCAACTCACCACATAGCTTATTCTTAATGTTTGACTATACGCAACCAGAGTGAGGACAGACATTTTTCGGAATAAATGGGATGAGTGAAAAACGCAATGAAATAGATCACTCCCTACCCGGTATCTTATTCTGCCGCTATACAACTTTGTATGCGTTGTTTTTTGGCAACCTTATTATTTACTACGTTTTTGGAATAGATTCCTGTTGGAACGTTCCACAAATTATACCCACCCGGCTTGAAGTCATAAACAGCTTGAAGTACAGCGAAGAGCTGCTGGCAAAACGCACGAAAGTGCTGTTTGAATGAATGCTTACGAGCCTGCTGGTGCCTACCACCACTCAGTCAGACTGCTCTATCAAATATCAAATCATAGACTTAATTATAACATAATAACACACAGAAATACGAGCCTTAGGTCATTAATAAGGTTGAATCCGGAAACTATCATCTCGAAAACAAAATGTTTTTTCTTTCAGTGAAATACGGAACCATTACGTATTTTATCTTACAGGTGGCATCCCTAAGTCTAAATATTCCTGTTACATTGCACAAGCTTCAATGTTATGTCATAATTACGTAAAATTCTGGCAAATTAGTTCGCAACGAGCCAGGCGGCCCAAACTGTTGCATATACCCTGACTCTGCGTGCAATGAACGCAAGAGAAGTGACACAATTTCATGTTAGCAGGCAATATTAACTAAATATGCAGGTTTAAAAATATATACTTGTGTATTGATTTTAAAGAAAGGCATTGATGTTTAAATTGGTGCAACGACAGTGCTTTTTTCGCAAATGCGCTTGTTAAATCAACACCCGTTTGTCGAAGTAGGCTGTGATTCAATGAGAAATTAACAGGCACCGCATTGATTATATGCAACGCAGGACACGTTAGATAAACTAGTAATATCATCAGTGATTATGTTAAGATTGATAGTTTTTTATAAGATAAGTTTAATGCTAGCTAGCAACTGACCTTGGCTTCTTGCTGCCCTCGCGTAACAGGTAGTCAGCCTGCCATCCAGGCTCCTCGTGGAGTGCAATGTAAGGCAGGTGGTTAGAGCATTGGACTAGTGACCGGAAGGTTGCAAAAATGAATCCCTGAATCCCCCCTGAGCAAGGCAGTTAACCCCCGTTCCTAGGCCGTCATTGAAAATAAGAATGTGTTCTTAATCTGACTTGCCTAGTTAAATAAAGGTGTAAAAAAATTATTATAATAATAAAAAATAAAAAATAAAGAAATCGGCAAATCGGCTTCCAAAAATACCGATTAACGATTGTTATGAAAACTTGAAATCAGCCCGAATTAATCGGCCATTCCGATTAATCGGTCGACCTCTAATTAAGATCTTGCTAAAAAGACTTTAATCAGTTATAGAACCCATTGCCCTTTATGGTTGTGAGGTCTGGGGTCCACTCACAAACTAAGTATTTCACAAAATGGGACGAACACCAAATTGAGACTCTGCATGCAGAATTCTGCAAAAATATCCTCAGTGTACAATGTAAAACACCAAATAATAAATGCAGAGCAGAATTAGGCAGAACCTAAAAGGAAGCGATTCCCAAACCTTCCATAACAAAGCCATCACCTACAGAGAAATAAACCTGGAGAAGAGTCCCCTAAGGAGGCTGGTCCTGGTGCTCTGTTCACAAACACAAACAGACCCCACAGAGCCCCAGGACTGCAACACAATTAGTTCCAACCAAATCATGAGAAAACAAAAAGATAATTCTTTCCAATGTGTCAAGAAAATAAAAAAATTCTGAGCAAACCAGAATGCTATCTGGCTCTAAACAGAGAGTACACAGTGGCAGAATACCTGAACACTGTGACTGACCAAAAATTAAGGAAATCTTTGACTATGTACAGACTCAGTGAGCATAGCCTTGCTATTGAGAAAGGCCGCCAAAGGCAGACCTGGCTCTCAATAGAAGACAGGCTATGTGCACAATGCCCACAAAATGAGGTGGAAACTGAGCTGCACTTCCTAACCTCCTGCCCAATGTATGACCATATTAGAGACACAATTTTGTATATAGACTTAATATGACGTTTTAATTGCCTCTATTCTTTTGGAACTGCTGTGAGTGTTCTATCTGAGAAAACTAGATGAGGTGACCTGAGTTGATACTGGCTGACCCCAGAGTCTCTCAGAGGGGATACCGTCTGACCCCAGAGTCTCTCAGCGGGGATACCGGCTGACCCCAGAGTCTCTGAGAGGGGATACCGGCTGACCCCAGAGTCTCTCAGCGGGGATACCGGCTGACCACAGAGTCTCTGAGAGGGGATACCGGCTGACCCCAGAGTCTCTCAGAGGGGATACCGGCTGACCCCAGAGTCTCTCAGAGGGGATACAGGCTGACCCCAGAGTCTCTCAGAGGGGATACCGGCTGACCCCAGAGTCTCTCAGAGGGGATACCGGCTGACCCCAGAGTCTCTCAGAGGGGATACCGGCTGACCCCAGAGTCTCTCAGAGGGGATACAGGCTGACCCCAGAGGCTCTCAGAGGGGATACCGGCTGACCCCAGAGTCTCTCAGAGGGGATACCGGCTGACCCCAGAGTTTCTCAGAGGGGATACCGGCTGACCCCAGAGTCTCTCAGAGGGGATACCGGCTGACCCCAGAGTCTCTCAGAGGGGATACCGGCTGACACCAGAGTCTCTCAGAGGGGATACCGGCTGACACCAGAGTCTCTCAGAGGGGATACAGGCTGACCCCAGAGGCTCTCAGAGGGGATACTGGCTGACCCCAGAGTCTCTCAGAGGGGATACCGGCTGACCCCAGAGTCTCTCAGAGGGGATACCGGCTGACCCCAGAGTCTCTCAGAGGGGATACCGGCTGACCCCAGAGTCTCTGAGAGGGGATACCGGCTGACCCCAGAGTCTCTCAGAGGGGATACCGGCTGACCCCAGAGTCTCTCAGAGGGGATACCGGCTGACCCCAGAGTCTCTCAGAGAAATGGAATTGAGGAAGAAAGAGTGAAAGAGAAAGGAGTGAGAAACACACACCCATAATGCATCTCTCCATTCCAGTGTCCATGTTGCACTGCAGGCAGGGTACTGCCATGTCCTTTAAAACAGCTAGAAGGAGATATTTTTTTTAACATTTTAATCATTTAGCAGACGCTCTTATCCAGAGCGACTTACAGTAGTAAATGCATACATTTCATAATATATATATTTTTTTCCGTACTGGTCCCCCATGGGAATCGAACCCACAACTCTGGCATTGCAATATGTATAGCAGACAACACACTGATCTGATGGTGTAGCAGACAACACACTGATCTGATGGTATAGCAGACAACACACTGATCTGATGGTATAGCAGACAACACACTGATCTGATGGTATAGCAGACAACACACTGATCTGATGGTATAGCAGACAACACACTGATCTGATGGTATAGCAGACAACAACACACTGATCTGATGGTATAGCAGACAACACACTGATCTGATGGTGTAGCAGACAACACACTGATCTGATGGTATAGCAGACAACACACTGATCTGATGGTATAGCAGACAACACACTGATCTGATGGTATAGCAGACAGACAACACACTGATCTGATGGTATAGCAGACAACACACTGATCTGATGGTATAGCAGACAACAACACTGATCTGATGGTATAGCAGACAACACACTGATCTGATGGTATAGCAGACAACACACTGATCTGATGGTATAGCAGACAACAACACACTGATCTGATGGTATAGCAGACAACAACACACTGATCTGATGGTATAGCAGACAACAACACACTGATCTGATGGTATAGCAGACAACACACTGATCTGATGGTATAGCAGACAACAATACACTGATCTGATGGTATAGCAGACAACACACTGATCTGATGGTGTAGCAGACAACACACTGATCTGATGGTATAGCAGACAACACACTGATCTGATGGTATGGCAGACAGACAACACACTGATCTGATGGTATAGCAGACAACAACACTGATCTGATGGTATAGCAGACAACACACTGATCTGATGGTATAGCAGACAACACACTGATCTGATGGTATAGCAGACAACAACACACTGATCTGATGGTATAGCAGACAACAACACACTGATCTGATGGTATAGCAGACAACAACACACTGATCTGATGGTATAGCAGACAACACACTGATCTGATGGTATAACAGACAACAATACACTGATCTGATGGTATAGCAGACAACACACTGATCTGATGGTATAGCAGACAACAATACACTGATCTGATGGTGTAGCAGACAACAACACACTGATCTGATGGTATAGCAGACAACACACTGATCTGATGGTATAGCAGACAACACACTGATCTGATGGTGTAGCAGACAACACACTGATCTGATGGTATAGCAGACAACACAACACACTGATCTGATGGTATAGCAGACAACACACACTGATCTGATGGTATAGCAGACACACACTGATCTGATGGTATAGGCAGACAACAACACACTGACTGATGGTATAGCAGACAACACACTGATCTGATGGTTAAGCAGACAACAACACCTGATCTGAATGGTATAGCAGACAACAACACACTGATCTGATGGTGTATAGCAAGACAACAACACTGATCTGATGGTATAGCAGACAACTAAACGATCTGATGGTATAGCAGACAGCACACTGATCTGATGGTATAGCAGACAGAACAATGCACTGATCTGATGGTATAGCAGACAACACACTGATCTGATGGTATAGCAGACAACAATGCACTGTCTGATGGTGATAGCAGACACCAACAACTGATCTGATGGTATAGCAGACAACATACACTGATCTGATGGTGTAGCAGACAACAACACACTGATCTGATGGTATAGCAGACAACACACTGATCTGATGGTATAGCAGACAACACACTGATCTGATGGTATAGCAGACAACACACTGATCTGATGGTATAGCAGACAACAACACACTGATCTGATGGTATAGCAGACAACACACTGATCTGATGGTATAGCAGACAACAATACACTGATCTGATGGTATAGCAGACAACAACACACTGATCTGATGGTGTAGCAGACAACAACACTGATCTGATGGTATAGCAGACAACACACTGATCTGATGGTATAGCAGACATCACACTGATCTGATGGTATAGCAGACAACAACACACTGATCTGATGGTATAGCAGACAACAACACACTGATCTGATGGTATAGCAGACAACACACTGATCTGATGGTATAGCAGACAACAACACACTGATCTGATGGTGTAGCAGACAACAACACACTGATCTGATGGTATAGCAGACAACAACACACTGATCTGATGGTATAGCAGACAACACACTGATCTGATGGTATAGCAGACAACAACACACTGATCTGATGGTATAGCAGACAGACAACACACTGATCTGATGGTATAGCAGACAACACACTGATCTGATGGTATAGCAGACAACAACACACTGATCTGATGGTATAGCAGACAACAACACACTGATCTGATGGTGTAGCAGACAACAACACTGATCTGATGGTATAGCAGACAACACACTGATCTGATGGTATAGCAGACAACACACTGATCTGATGGTATAGCAGACAACAACACACTGATCTGATGGTATAGCAGACAACAACACACTGATCTGATGGTATAGCAGACAACACACTGATCTGATGGTATAGCAGACAACAACACACTGATCTGATGGTGTAGCAGACAACAACACACTGATCTGATGGTATAGCAGACAACAACACACTGATCTGATGGTATAGCAGACAACACACTGATCTGATGGTATAGCAGACAACAACACACTGATCTGATGGTATAGCAGACAGACAACACACTGATCTGATGGTATAGCAGACAACACACTGATCTGATGGCAGCTGTTACCCGCAGGGTCGGAACAAAGCATAGTCACTGGACCTGAGAAAACACACACACACGGTTAATGTCTCTGCCTCCCAGATCGTGGCTCAAATCTCGGCACTTGACATGGTATAGATCAGTGTGTGTGTGTGTGTGTGTGTGTGTGTGTGTGTGTGTGTGTGTGTGTGTGTGTGTGTGTGTGTGTGTGTGTGTGTGTGTGTGTGTGTGTGTGTGCGTGACTGCGGCAGCATGTGTGTGTCAGCTTAAGCAGCCATATTGAATGTGATGGGAATTGATGTGGGCACACACACACAGACACACACACACAGACACACACACACACAGACACACACACACACACACACACACAGACACAGACACAGACACAGACACACAGACACACACACACACACACAGACATAGAAAGCAGTGGGTGTATTTATGTTGCAGAAAGTGGCTGGAAATTGATTTGTAAAAGGTTCTGTTATTTTCTCCTCTCTCACTCCTTCCTTCCCCCTGTCTCCTTCCTCTTGAGGGGATGAGATAATTGCTGAACATTTCCCACTCTCTCACTCCTTCCTTCCCCTGTCTCCTTCTCTCCACTTCTTCTCCCGTTATTCGTCACTCCTCCCTTGGGAGATTCCCCGCTCGCACAGAAACATTCTGTAGGCTCAGATTTATTCTCCTCTCATCCCTTGCTTCTCTTCTCCCCTCGTGAGTAATAACAGTCTGTGGTAGGGGTTCTCAGTGTCCTTAGTCCCCAACCTGCTGTAAAGATGCCCTGAGTTATAAAGAGATTCCATTTTAAACTTCCCAGATGGGGATTCACTGAGCAGTGGAGAAAAAGGAAAGACTAACTTGTATGTAACTGATATGTAACTGAAATTAACCTTGAATATAACTTGTATGTAACCGATATTCTCTTTGTTCTTCTTCATTGCAGACTGAATCAGGGACAGCAGCGGTGACAGACAGACAGACTTCCCAACAAAATGTCATCAGAATGTTCTACCCAGTGATGTCATCAGAACCCTCTAACCAGTGATGTCATCAGAACCCTCTACCCAGTGATGTCGTCAGAACCCTCTACCCAGTGATGTCGTCAGAACCCTCTAACCAGTGATGTCATCAGAACCCTCTACCCAGTGATGTCATCAGAACCCTCTACCCAGTGATGTCATCAGAACCCTCTAACCAGTGATGTCATCAGAACCCTCTACCCAGTGATGTCGTCAGAACCCTCTACCCAGTGATGTCATCAGAACCCTCTACCCAGTGATGTCATCAGAACCCTCTAACCAGTGATGTCATCAGAACCCTCTACCCAGTGATGTCGTCAGAACCCTCTACCCAGTGATGTCGTCAGAACCCTCTACCCAGTGATGTCATCAGAACCCTCTACCCAGTGATGTCATCAGAACCCTCTAACCAGTGATGTCATCAGAACCCTCTACCCAGTGATGTCACCAGAACCCTCTACCCAGTGATGTCACCAGAACCCTCTACCCAGTGAGCTCAAGGTCAAACCAAGGTCACAGGTGGAAAGGAGGAGTGAAAAAAGGAAGGATGTGAGATGAGATTTCATTCTCTTGTTCCCTGGCTATAACAAAGACCCAGAAAGCACCCATAGAGAGAGAGGGAGAAGAGAGAGAGAGGGAGAAGAGAGAGAGAGGGAGAAGAGAGAGAGAGAGAGAGAGGGAGAAGAGAGAGAGAAGTAAACAATAGAAGGAAAAAGAAAGAGAGAGAAAGAAAGGAGGAGGAGAACACACAAATCCATTAATGGCAGCAGAACCCGAGAGGTGTCTTTGAGATTGCCTGAAGGACCCTTCCTCCGCTATGAGTGTCCCAGCTGGTCTCCAGAGTCTGTCTGTCAGCGGACGAGACATTAAAAACAACAACAACAAATCTCATGTCCTGTTTCACCCTCCGACTGGAGATGCTAACGCTAACCAGCTAGTGCTAATGGGGGAGGACCCAGACGACCAGGCCTCCAGCCCTCTACCCCCCCTGGTGGCCCAGAGCGAAGCCCAGGACAAGCTTATTATCTGGGGCACGGAGGAGCGATGTCTGAACCATGACATCCAGAAGTTGGAACTGCTTGAGTGTCGCGAGATACACACCTTCCATGCAGATGGAGGTGGGGGTGGAAAGAGAGTAGGAGAAGATGAGGAGGATGATGATGAAGGAGAGGATTCTAACGGAGGAGCAGGTGAAGGACTGCTGTCGATCTCTTCCAGCTCCACGGCCAGCTGTGTTTCTGTTCACAGGAACGATAACGATAGCAATGGGAGGGACAGAGGGATGGATAGACAAAAAGAGGTAAAGAGAGAGAGAGAGATGCTCCGTCAGGACCTCAACTACAGCGGCCCTCGATCAGAAGGAGGTAAAGAGACGGGAAGAGGAGGAGGAGGAGGAGGAGGAGAGCAGAACAGCGGGGGTGACAGAGGGAGTCTCTGTGTGTCTGCTGTGTCCACCCTGAGTAGCAGTCTGGACCCTACTGGACAACCATTGACCTTTAACCCCAATCCCACTACCTCAGCCAAGAGAAGGGTTCCCCCTGTCGGCCTGAACTCCACAGCAGCACCACACTCTCAGGACACTCCTAACCTGGGAGGACTTCAGTACTCGACGTCAACTGACCAAGAAGTACATCATCAGTACCAGGAAACATCTAACCTGGAAGTAGAACTGTCGAGGGGTCAAAGTGGCCAAAGTGCGACAGAGGAGGGGTCTACACGGGATGTTGGGTGTTACCAGGGAAACAGCATTTTGTCCTCCTCAGATGGAGGGATAGGACAGAGGAAAAAGGGAGCAGGGCCTCCTCCTCCTCGCAGGCAACAGCTCGTCCGACCTCTCTGTCAGTTGGAACCAGGAAGAGGGAGGAGCTTAGCTGAGCCAATCACAAGACGGCGCTCCTCGACCTCTCCCTCCCAGTCTCCTGATGCAGGTCATAAGGTCGTGGACCCAGGTCACCACGGGGTCGACGGCAGGCGAACACAAGAGACCCTAGAGGTCAAGAGTTCAATGGTCAACTGTAGCAATTACTCCCACCCCCATTACCAGCCCAGTTCCTGCCCCGGAGCTCCCCAGGCCAGCCAGTCTGCCCAAAGAGAGGCTCGTTCCCTGGATAGACGTGGGATCAACTCAGAGCGTACCTCTAGCCTGGAGAGGAGACATCAGTACCAGGACCAGTCTCAGCTCAGATACCATAGAACTAACCGCTGTGGGGCTACCGTCACCTCTCAACCACACTCACACACACCCCCTCGCTCCCCACTCGGAACCCCACAGGGGTCACCACGGAGACAACAACAACAACAGCCGATGTCCCCTTCGAGGATTATTACAGGTTCAACTAGGTATCCCCAGGGCTATGGTAGCAATGGGCTTAGACCACCTCTCAAATCTAACCTCGCTTCTACAGGGATACCCATACCTCCTCTACACCACCAGGCCCCTAACCCCAGCCCCAGCCCCCCCAAGCCCAAAGGAGTGCGGCCCAAAATCATCACCTACATCCGGAAGGGTCCTCAACTCAAACCCCAGGCTTCAGATGGGCCTTACCAGGTCTCCTCCCTGCCCTCCAGGCTTTCTGCCTATACACATACACACTCCCCTGCCACACACACACCTCAGAAGCACTCTTCTAGCTCCAAAACGCACACTAACACACACTCCCGCGGCATAGCGTCCAGAAACACACCGGTCCTGAGTGCCTCCAACCTCCTCTATGACAAATACAGACAGGAGATGCAGAAAAACCGTCTGTTCAACTCTGGTATGATGGGAACGGGGATCCGATCCCATGGCCACACACACACTGTCCCCCCGACACACACACAGTTTGGCTCTCACACACACACCCACACACACACTGTCCCCCCGACACACACACAGTTTGGCTCTCACACACACACTGGAGCCCACACTCGTAGCCACACAGCCCCTCCGAAGCTGGGCAGCAAGGCTGAGAGCTTCTATGGACCACTGGTGGACAAGTACCAACCAGCAGAGGTAAGGAGGCAGAGAGGGAGGCAGGGTGGGAGGGAGGGAGGGAGACAAAGAGAAAAGGATTGTTGTGTAGTGTTGTGTTTTATTGTATTGTGGGTGTGGAGAATGGGATGGTGGAGGTATTTGCCTGTAGAGACGGAGAGATGGATGGAGTGGGTATCTACCTGGGTGGAGAGTGACGGTGGAGAGAGGGAGAAAGGGACAGAGAGGGAGAGAGATAGAGAGACGGTCTGGTCCTAAACCACACAAAAACAACACTAGACACTATGGAACACAAAGCTTTAACTATCTCATCCTGGAATAGACAAGGTCTGAGGTCATATGCCTTTGGCCTAAAAGAAATTGGAAAATACAGACATTGTCATCCTACAAGAAACATGGTGTAAAGGAGACGGACCCACTGGTTGCCCTCTAGGTTACAGAGAGCTGGTAGTCCCATCCACCAAACTACCAGGTGGTATAGAGGAGATGGACCCACTGGTTGTCCTCTAGGTTACAGAGAGCTGGTAGTCACATCCACCACACTACCAGGTGGGTGGTATAGAGGAGATGGACCCACTGGTTGTCCTCTAGGTTACAGAGAGCTGGTAGTCCCATCCACCACACTACCAGGTGGTATAGAGGAGACGGACCCACTGGTTGTCCTCTAGGTTACAGAGAGCTGGTAGTCCCATCCACCACACTACCAGGTGGTATAGAGGAGATGGACCCACTGGTTGCCCTCTAGGTTACAGAGAGCTGGTAGTCCCATCCACCACACTACCAGGTGGGTGGTATAGAGGAGATGGACCCACTGGTTGTCCTCTAGGTTACAGAGAGCTGGTAGTCCCATCCACCACACTACCAGGTGGTATAGAGGAGACGGACCCACTGGTTGCCCTCTAGGTTACAGAGAGCTGGTAGTCCCATCCACCACACTACCAGGTGGTATAGAGGAGACGGACCCACTGGTTGCCCTCTAGGTTACAGAGAGCTGGTAGTCCCATCCACCACACTACCAGGTGGTATAGAGGAGATGGACCCACTGGTTGCCCTCTAGGTTACAGAGAGCTGGTAGTCCCATCCACTAAACTACCAGGTGGTATAGAGGAGACGGACCCACTGGTTGCCCTCTAGGTTACAGAGAGCTGGTAGTCCCATCCACCACACTACCAGGTGGTATAGAGGAGACGGACCCACTGGTTGTCCTCTAGGTTACAGAGAGCTGGTAGTCCCATCCACCAAACTACCAGGTGGGTGGTATAGAGGAGATGGACCCACTGGTTGTCCTCTAGGTTACAGAGAGCTGGTAGTCCCATCCACCACAATACCAGGTGGGTGGTATAGAGGAGACGGACCCACTGGTTGCCCTCTAGGTTACAGAGAGCTGGTAGTCCCATCCACCAAACTACCAGGTGGTATAGAGGAGATGGACCCACTGGTTGTCCTCTAGGTTACAGAGAGCTGGTAGTCCCATCCACCACACTACCAGGTGGTATAGAGGAGACGGACCCACTGGTTGCCCTCTAGGTTACAGAGAGCTGGTAGTCCCATCCACCACACTACCAGGTGGGTGGTATAGAGGAGATGGACCCACTGGTTGTCCTCTAGGTTACAGAGAGCTGGTAGTCCCATCCACCACACTACCAGGTGGGTGGTATAGAGGAGACGGACCCACTGGTTGTCCTCTGGGTTACAGAGAGCTGGTAGTCCCATCCACCACACTACCAGGTGGGTGGTATAGAGGAGACGGACCCACTGGTTGTCCTCTAGGTTACAGAGAGCTGGTAGTCCCATCCACCACACTACCAGGTGGGTGGTATAGAGGAGATGGACCCACTGGTTGTCCTCTAGGTTACAGAGAGCTGGTAGACCCATCCACCACACTACCAGGTGGGTGGTATAGAGGAGACCCACTGGTTGCCCTCTAGGTTACAGAGAGCTGGTAGTCCCATCCACCACACTACCAGGTGGTATAGAGGAGACGGACCCACTGGTTGCCCTCCAGGTTACAGAGAGCTGGTAGTCCCATCCACCACACTACCAGGTGGGTGGTATAGAGGAGACCCACTGGTTGTCCTCTAGGTTACAGAGAGCTGGTAGTCCCATCCACCACACTACCAGGTGGGTGGTATAGAGGAGACGGACCCACTGGTTGTCCTCTAGGTTACAGAGAGCTGGTAGTCCCATCCACCACACTACCAGGTGGTATAGAGGAGACGGACCCACTGGTTGTCCTCTAGGTTACAGAGAGCTGGTAGTCCCATCCACCACACTACCAGGTGGGTGGTATAGAGGAGACCCACTGGTTGTCCTCTAGGTTACAGAGAGCTGGTAGTCCCATCCACCACACTACCAGGTGGGTGGTATAGAGGAGACGGACCCACTGGTTGTCCTCTAGGTTACAGAGAGCTGGTAGTCCCATCCACCAAACTACCAGGTGTGAAACAGGGAAGAGACTCAGGGGGTATGCTAATTTGGTATAGAGCAGACCTGACCCACTCTATTAAATTAGTCAAAACAGGAACATTTTACATCTGGCTTGAAATTAATAAGGAAATTATCTCAACAGATGCTACCGAAATCCCCCCATTTATTTATTTATTTTTATATATTTTTATTTAACCTTTATTTAACTAGGCAAGTCAGTTAAGAACAAATTCGTATATACAGTGACGGCCTACCAAAAGGCAAAAGGCCTCCTGCGGGGACGGGGGCTGGGATTATAAATATATAAAATATAAATATAGAACAAAACACACATCACGACAAGAGAGACAACACAACACTACATAAGGAGAGACCTAAGACAACAACATAGCATGGCAGCACTACATGACAACACAGCATGGTAGAAACACAACATGGTAGCAGCACAAAACATGGTATCAACATTATTGGGCACAGACAACAGCACAAAGGGCAAGAAGGTGGAGACAACAATACATCACACAAAGCAGCCAAGTAAGAGTGGCCATGATCGAGTCTTCGAATCTCCATACTTTAACGATGACAGCTTTTCCATCCTAGATGGGGAGATCAATCATTTCCAGGCCCAGGGACATGTGCTAGTCTGTGGCGACCTACATGCCAGAACTGGACAAGAACCTGACAATTCTTAGCACACAGGGGAACAAACCCCTGCCTGGAGGTGACAGCATTCCCTCCCCCACATGCCCCCATAGACACAACTATGACAAAACAACCAACAAAAACGGGTCACAACTCCTGCAGCTCTGTCGCACGCTGGGTCTGTATATAGTCAATGGTAGGCTTCGAGGAGACTCCTATGGTAGGTACACCTATAGCTCATCTCTTGGCAGTAGTACTGTAGACTACTTTATCACTGACCTCAACCCAGAGACTCTCAGAGCGTTCAGTCAGCCCACTGACACACATCAAAGCCAAAGGAACTGAATAATATTAAGACAGGCCATAGATGAAAGGAGAGTAGTATAGAAACCTACCTTAGGCAACAACAAATTCACTCCCTTCTAGACAACTTCCTAGACAAAACGTTTCACTGTAATAGTGAAGGTGTAAACTTGGCAGTAGAAAACCTGAACAGTATATTTGACCTCTCAAATACGTACTTCGGCCTAAACATCAGCGCCACAGGTAACTTCTACAAAGCTGTGAACGATCTGAGAGACAAGACAAGAAGGGCCTTCTATGCCATCAAAAGGAACATAAAATTTGACATACCAATTAGGATCTGGCTAAAAATACTTGAATCAGTTATAGAACCCATTGCCCTTTATGGTTGTGAGGTCTGGGGTCCACTCACCAACCAAGAATTCACAAAATGGGACAAATACCAAATTGCATGCAGAATTCTGTAAAAACATCCCCAGTGTACAATGTAAAACACCAAATAATACATGCAGAGCAGAATTAGGCCGATACCTGCTAATTATCAAAATCCAGAAAATAACCATTAAATTCTACAACCACCTAAAAGGAAGCGATTCCCAAACCTTCCATAACAAAGCCATTACCTACAGAGAGATGAACCTAGAGAAGAGTCCCCTAAGCAAGCTGGTCCTGGGGCTCTGTTCACAAACACAAACACACCCCACAGAGCCCCAGGACAGCAACACAATTAGACCCAACCATATCATAAGAAAACAAAAAGATAATTACTTGACACATTGGAAAGAATTAACATAAAAACTGAGCAAACAAGAATGCTATTTGGCTCTAAACAGAGAGTACACAGTGGCAGAATATGTGACCACTTTGACTGACCCAAAATTAAAGAAATCTTTGACTATGTACAGACTCAGTGAGCATAGCCTTGCTATCGAGAAAGGCCGCCAAAGGCAGACCTGGCTCTCAAAAGAAGACAGGCTATGTGCACAATGCCCACAAAATGAGGTGGAAACTGAACTGCACTTCCTAACCTCCTGCCAAATGTATGACCATATTAGAGAAACATTTTTTTTAAATTATAAAAACCTGTTTTTGCTTTGTCGTTATGGGGTATTGTGTGTGGGGTATTGGGTCTGGACAGGGGTGATGTGGTTGATGTTTGTATGTCTATGTTTTGTGTTGTCTATAAAATCTAAAAATAAAATTGTATATAAAATAATGCAGCGCACAGCTTTTGACCAGAGCCCATGTATGGAATGGTTTTAGAAGTGCTGATTACCAATGAGCCTTTGTGTTTCTGTTGTGATAAAGAACACAATTAAGAAAGAAATATAGAACACCCTAACCCTTAAAACAGCCTTTGTCCTTGTGGGGACCTGGGAATGACCCCACCAGGGAGAATTTTACTTGTTTTATCATCCTTGTGGGGATATCTGGTACTGAGAGTAATACACCCCCCCCCCACACACACACACACTAAAATACACAGAATCGTGGAATGTAATTTGCTGACTTTGAAACAAAAACTTGGAAAAAGAAAAAAAATTGCTCTCTACTCTTCATTGCAGTTTGATGTAGTTTAACATTTTCTGAAGTTGTCTGCAATATGTTAATCTACAGTACCAGTCAAAAGTTTGGACACACCTACTTATTCCAGGGTTTTTCTTTATTTTATACTATTTTCTACATTGTAGAAAAGTAGTGATGAAATCAAATTGATGTAATAACCAAAATCATCATCAATCATGTAGTAACCAAAAAAGGGTTAAACAAATCAAAATCTTCAAAGTAGCTTTGCCTTGATGACAGCTTTATGTATTTGTCTATGATTATAGACTAAAGAGTATATGATTGTGGGACAGGAGCACCAAGTCGACTGTCCACTGCATGGTTTAATAATCTCCCCATAATCTCTTGTGGACAGACGCACGTAACATAAATGGTAGTAGCATGTGTCAACAGACTGTGGGAAATGACAACTAAAGAGGAAATTTGTTCTGGTACACTGCATGGCTTGTCTGCCCACTGTATTCCAGTTTGTGCCAAGTCTTCATGAGCGACAATAAGAAACTACAGTGGAGACAGGGGACAACCTTTTGAGGTTCCACTGCATGATTCGTCATCCTGTTGGATGTTTTGGGTCATATTTATTTAAGGTCCATATGTGTTGAGAAGAGATTGGAACCAGGAACGAAAAAGCTCTCTTTGAAAATGATGAGCAAGTCTATGGGCCAAAGGTCCCCCTTCCCCCTTCCCTCAAAAAGATGCTAAAACCTGCAAAATGGCGATTTGTCCAAAGCACTGGAACTAATGCTTATCTCCCATTGTATCATGACAGATCTACAGTACCATTCTGTCCACAAGAGATTAGATTGTTATAGATTTTGTGCATAACATTTGGGGGAATGTTAGGAAAACATTCATAGGATATTTTATTTAAAAACATAATTATAAGGTCAAAATAACAATCTGAAATTGTGAAAAGTTTGATTATGACCTTTTTTTGAGAAAAATAATCCTTTTCAGGTGGGAAGGAACTTTTGGCCCACATCACGACATCACAATCTGATCTGATTATAATAGACGAATGACCGCTTATCTGGGTAAGGCGGTGGGCTCTACAATCCTATCAGCCAATCAGGGCTGTGTATGTAAATATCTTCAAATTTGTTTCCTAACGCCCACACGATCAGACTGAGCAGGAGGCTCTGGGAAATAAATGATTTCATTAAAGTCTCATTAAATAAACATACTTACACAATGAAAAACACTTTTCAGATGTTTTTTTAAAATATTTTTTTATCAAAAACATTATTTTAATTGGAATGTTTTTTAAAAACACTAGCATATGTTCTGGGAATGTTCCCGGTTTGCTGGGAGTGCACGATATAGGGAGTAGGCCATTTGGAACTCATGCTAAAATGTCTCCTCCACAGGAACCCTATGCATAATTTAACATCCTCTTCAGAGGTTTCTGAAATGAACATTTACTGTAGTTTACTGTAGCCTAACTCACCACATGGCTTAACTTCCATTTCATTCTCACTTTTCAGATGGGTAGAAATGCGGGCAGCGAGGACCCCTCAGGCCCCAGGATGGCAACGCAGGCGGCTCAAGCCGGCGGCAGTGGCAGTCTGCTCCGCTCTGGCATAGGGATGCGCCCGCAACTGGGTCTGGGAGCTGTTGCACGGGCAACCCCGGGGTCTGTCGTTGTCACAGCAACCAAGAACCAGATGATGGTTCAGGGTCAGAGGACAACATTGGGATTCAGTCAACCAGTGCAGGCCGTCAGCCCAGCGACCAATCAGAATGGACAGGACAATACAGGTGAGAGGAGAAACGATTAAGCTTACAGTGTTAGAGTTTGCGATGAACATGTTACTTAGTAACAATTTCAGTTCCAACGATTTCAATGAACATTCCAAAATGTTGCAGTGAAACGTCAAACAACACATTTTAGCTGCAATAAGCACATTTTATATTACTTTTCTAATCCTACTACAGGTAACTGCCAAAATAAAGGAAACACCAACATAAAGTTTCTCAATAGGTTGTGGGACACCACGAGAACGGCTTCAATGAGCCTTGGCATAGATTCTAGAAGTGTCTGGAACTCTATTGGAGGAATGCGACACCCTTCTTCCACCATCGAAATTCAACCATTTGGTGTTTTTGTTTATGGTGGAGGAAAAACGCTGTCTCAGGCGTCACTCCAGAATCTCCCATAAGAGTTCAATTGGGTTGAGATCTGGTGACTGAGACGGCCATGGCATATGGTGAAACATCAGCAAGTTGAGCAGTCTTCATCACTGAAGCTCCTGCTAAACGTGCCCCAACAATCACCCCTCTTTCAACATCACTGAGATCTCTTCTTCTAGCCATGGTAGATAATATTATGGGCAACTGGGCCTGGCCAGCATATTTATACATGACCCTAAGCATGATGGGATGTTAATTCCACCGCTGCTTTCAATATTCTTATTTACTCAAGTGTTTCCATTATTTTGGCAGTTACCTGTTTCTTTGTTTATTCTAAACTAAATTATAACACAGCCATGGTAGCCAATAATGGGCAACTGGGCCTGGCCAGTGTTGTGACTTGACTATCATTAGGAATTTGGGGCACCACGGGAACAGTTGTTTACCGAGTTACTATCTCCCGACTTAAACTCTAGAGATTATCTAAATATCGCTTACATCAATAACAGTCAATTATTAATTATTACCTCATCAGTCTCATTCTGAACATCGCATAAACATTGGATATCTGCATGAACCCTAACCTAAGTGATGAGTCAGCGATAAACAAATTGGCTTAATTATTTATTTACTAACTAACTAAATCCTCACACACCGAATACGTAAACACACACAGCATAGGTTATTGATTACATACATAATACAATGAAAACAGGTCCCTAGTGGACTAACAAAAGCATGACCGTTTGGTTACGCAATGGAAAGGGACGGCCTACTAGAAGAGGGAGAGACAAAGAGTCAATGCAATATATATTTATGCGTAGATGTCTTTCTCTCGTCTCTCTGTTGAAACCACTCAATCCATCTATGGGAAGTGGTTCGATGTAAGTATCTGGTTGTCCACCAGAGGTCACAATGTCTTTCTTAGTTGTAGGCTTTTGTCCTGGAGTGTTTGTTATTATAGATACTTCAGATGTACCACACGGTGTTCAGATGGATCTGTTCTTGCCTTTCGTCTTTGGTCAAATGTTCTAGACTACTTTACATGCACAGCTGCAGATGGTCAATGTTTTGGTCTGGTTTACAAAGTTTCTCACCATTTCAACGTATGGACCACGGCCTCACGTTATCTGGTCTCAATGGTTTATTGTTCAGGGTACAGCTATGACCACTTTACACGTCGGCAGCAACCCGGCATGTTTTGATCTAATGTAAATTTCACTAGCAAGTCCTTTTAAGCACTCTGGTCTTAGGGGCGTTCCATCATGCCTACACAATGTCTGTGTTCACGTGTGCTTACCTTACCCGCTGGGCCCAGGTTTATATGAAAAGCCATTATCTAATCTAGAAGGCTAAAATCACATTTCTATATTTTCAGAAATATTGTCATACTTAATAATATATTTTATACAACATTTAGATGCAAACCTGACAACTATTAATGTGTACACCCTCTGAGATACAGTTATTTAGTTATACCATCCTTAATGACATCACAAAATAATAAACACTTTGATAGGATTGTTCCCCTGTCCTCTCCTGTGGGAGGAGGAACCAGGAACCACATGATGGGGACCAGGAACCCTGGTGTAGAAGCACCTGCATACTTTAAATCCCTAATTTACTAAAGTGTTTCCTTTATTTTGGTAGTTACCTGTACATGTCATAGAAAGGTTACATGGCCACATTATTATTGTTTGTTTAGACCCCAAACAGATACTACCTTCTCAGACTGTTAGCTAACGTTAGCAAACTACTGTACATTAGCTGCAATACCTTCTCAGACTGTTAGCTAACGTTAGCAAACTACTGTACGTTAGCTGCACTACCTTCTCAGACTGTTAGCTAACGTTAGCCAGCTACTGTACATTAGCTGCACTACCTTCTCAGACACACACACACACACACACACACACGCACTACCTTCTCAGACTGTTAGCTAACGTTAGCCATCTACTGTACGTTATCTGCACTACCTTCTCAGACTGTTAGCTAACGTTAGCAAACTACTGTACGTTAGCTGCACTACCTTCTCAGACTGTTAGCTAACCCTAAACAAGGCAGTTAACCCACTGTTCCCCGGTAGGCCGTCATTGAAAATAAGAATTTGTTCCTAACCGACAATGTTCTGGAGTGTAGTATATCTGTTCCTATTCTGTGGGAGGGTAGAAATGAGACTTCGTACCCTCTCTTCCTCTACATCCCTTCTTTCCTCTTCCTCTCCTAGTTAAATTGGACTGAGATGAAAGCAGCTCATTATTATGGAGTCTAACATTAATTTTGCACTGTTCACCAGTCTGTATGTTGATCAGATAGTCAGGCAACAACACCTGCTCTAGAAAGGTGGGGAGAGAGAGAAAGAAAGAGAGAGATTATATGGTGTTGTATCTAGTGCTGGCACAGCTTCTCCATAGCCCATTAGCTGTATCTGTGATTGAATAGATAAACTCAATGTATCTATTCAGTGTTTGTGTGTGTGTGTGTGTGTGTGTGTGTGTGTGTAGCAGCCCTTCAAGGAGATACTAACACATACAGTATATGTAATGGGTTCTTGAGGGAGAGAAGAGAGAGAGAGCATATATTTTACACTTGCCACTATCCATATGCCACATACACACACACACACACACACACACACACACACACACACACACACACACACACACACACACACACACACACACACAGAGTCAAATGGTTGCTTCTCACACTTCTGTCATTGCCAGAGAGAGAGGGAGAGGGAGAGAGAGAGAGAGAGAGAGAGGCAGAGAGAGAGAGGGAGAGAGAGAGAGAGGAGGGGGAGAGGAGAGAGAGAGGGGGAGAGAGGAGAGAGAGAGAGGAGAGAGAGAGAGAGAGAGAGAGAGAGAGAGAAGGAGAGAGGGAGAGAGAGAGAGAGTGAGAGGAGAGGAGAG
>NW_021822449.1:0-26985 GCF_901001165.1 Salmo trutta
CTCTCTCCAGCTCTCTCTCCCCCAGCTCTCTCTCTCCCCCCGCTCTCTCTCTCCCCCAGCTCTCTCTCTCCCCCAGCTCCCTCTCTCCCCCAGCTCCCTCTCTCCCCCAGCTCTCTCTCTCCCCCCAGCTCTCTCTCTCTCCCCCAGCTCTCTCTCTCCCCCAGCTCTCTCTCTCCCTTTTGAAAAATGTCACGCTCTGTTCCAGTGGAAACGTCATATAAAACAGGTCGACCTGATGACTTATTATCCCTTGAACAAATAGCCTCCAGCTGTCCTGAGCTCACTGGTGCAGGAAACCCAGAATATTTTACTCTAGTGCCTTATTGCAAACAGGATGCATGTTTTGGAATATTTGTATTATTCTGTACAGTTTTCCTTCTTTTCACTCTGTCATTTAGGTTAATATTGTGGATCAATCTACTGTATATATTACTATACTATACTGTATACAGTATGCTGTATACTATACACTATACAGTATATAGTATTGTGGAGTAACTACAATGTTGTGGATCAATCTACTGTATATATTACTATACTATACTGTATATAGTACTATACAGTAGGTATATATTATTATAATATACTGTATATATTACTATACTATACTGTATATAGTATGCTGTATACTATACACTATACAGTATATAGTATTGTGGAGTAACTACAATGTTGTGGATCAATCTACTGTATATATTACTATACTATACTGTATATAGTACTATACAGTAGGTATATATTATTATAATATACTGTATATATTACTATACTATACTGTATATAGTATGCTGTATACTATACACTATACAGTATATAGTATTGTGGAGTAACTACAATGTTGTTGATCCATCCTCAGTTTTCTCCTATCACAGCCGTTAAACTCTAGGGGAGTTTTTCCTAGCCACCGTGCTTCTACACCTGTATTGCTTGCTGTTTGGGGGTTTTAAGGCTGGGTTTCTGTACAGCACTTTGAGACATCAGCTGATGTAAGAAGGGCTATATAAATAAATTAGATTTGATATAACTGTTTTAAAGTCACCGTTGGCCTCACGGTGAAAGAAAATCCCTCGAGCGGTTTCCTTCCTCTCCGGCAACTGAGTTAAGAAGGAAACGCCTGTATCTTTGTAGTGACTGGGTGTGTTGATACACCATCCAGACTGCTGAATATGGAACACTAAAATATGATTGTATTGACGACATAATTGTATTGATCCCGCGATGCCTTTTGTTCCGACTCTGTACAAGCCTCTCGGGTCGATAGATGAACATTTGGTTCTGTTCTGGAGAGATTCTCTGTAAATGATTGTATTAAAACTGGATTGATCTTTGATTGATTGTTAACAACGACTGCTCTCCTTTTTGTTGGTTCACCTGGAACTCCCGTTTCAACCAGGACATCCTGAATAGCAAGACGACTCCGTCTCCTTCTCAGAAAAGAGACCGTTTACCACATGTTGTGTGTGTGTGTGTGTGTGTGTGTGTGTGTGTGTGTGTGTGCGTGCGTGTGTATAATGTGAGAGTGTGTGTGTGCGGGTGCGTGTGCGTGTGTGTATGTGTATGTGTATGTGTATGTGTGTGTGTGTGTGTGTGTGTGTGTGTGTATATAATGTATGAGTGTGTGATAACCTCGACACTCCTATATTTACTCTCCAAGGGGGCGGCATCATTGAACCGGACTCTGTATGGAGCCTTAAAGGGATATGTGGTAACTGAACAAGGAATTTTTGTCCGCACACATTTTCAACGTTCAATGGCCTTTACTTGCCAAACTACACAATATAAAACGGCATCTCTCTCTCTCTCTCCAAAACGGTATCTCTCTCTCTCTCCAAAACGGCATCTCTCTCTCTCTCTCTCCAAAACGGCATCTCTCTCTCTCTCTCTCCAAAACGGCATCTCTCTCTCTCTCTCTCTCTCCAAAACGGCATCTCTCTCTCTCTCTCCAAAACGGCATCTCTCTCTCTCTCTCCAAAACGGCATCTCTCTCTCTCTCTCTCCAAAAACGAGCATCTCTCATCTCTCTCTCCTCTCTCTCCAAAACGGCATCTCTCTCTCTCTCTCCAAAACGGCATCTCTCTCTCTCTCTCCAAAACGGCATCTCTCTCTCTCTCTCCAAAACGGCATCTCTCTCTCTCTCTCTCCAAAACGGCATCTCTCTCTCTCTCTCTCCAAAACGGCATCTCTCTCTCTCTCTCCAAAGCGGCATCTCTCTCTCTCTCTCCAAAACGGTAGAAAGCAGGAGAGCGATATATCCTCTTAGTTACGTTACTGACTACAATTTTAGACAGATAACTATAACGGATGATATATATTTTTTAAAGTTACCGATCCAAGACAGACAGACAGACAGACAGACAGACAGACAGACACTTGAAGGGGGTTACGTTCATTTCCAGCGTACTATTCTTGAAGTGTATTTAAGTTTCTCTCTCTCTCTGTTCCCGAAATAGACGAACCGGACAGTGGCACCGGACCCAGCGAGCCACACACCCACTGGGATTCCCCCCTCCTCCCCCTATAAACAAGTAAACAAGTAAACAACAACACACTCACCTGTAATTCGGTTCCTTTCCAAGACAGCAGCAGCAGCAACAGGAGACCGCGCGCTAACTTCCCCTTCATGGCTGTAGATTTACGGGAATCTCAAATCGACAGAAAGAAAACTTGCTAAAACACAGAGGTCGAATAATCTGTAAACTTTCTACAGCGGTCGCGTCCATTTAGTCAAACAAGCGACAGGGCTTCGTTTGTTAATAAAACATTTTCCTTAATAAATAAAAGTCTTCTTTTCAGATCGACGCGTTTTTTTTTATTATTATTGGATAGAAGTAGATGACAGATCAGACCATCACAACAATAACGACTGCAGAGTAACGACTAAACGACGACGAGCCCCTCCCACCCACACACATTACGGTTTCCGTGTTGGACGGAACGGGATCCTGTGACGTCAGGTAGAGACGGTTCTCGTCGGTATGCGGTCAGGACCTACGGTCCAAATAAACGTCTGAAAATAGTTAAATAACAGAGAAGACAGTGGTTTTGCTGCTATGTTAATAATTGTAACTATCATGTAGATGCTGGTGGGCTTAACTCAGCCTATTACACGGCGCAACGAGACCTGCTGTCAATGAATGTGGGCCTGTGGCCCCTCCCTCCCTCTTGTTTGATTGACGGCCGTTCCGACCAATGGTAAAGGAGAGTTGGACGGTAACCGGGGGTGGGGCGGGGTTTAGAATGAGCTCGACGCGGAAACAGCGGCTTTGTGATTACGGGAACGCGCGGCTCGTTCAGGTGAAAGACAATAGAGATGGTGGCAGAACAGAGAAGAGACATCTATGGCTTTATGTCTCTCTCTGTCTCTCTCTCTCTCTCTCTCTCTCTCTCTCTCTGTCTCTCTCTGTCTCTCTCTCTCTCTCTCTCTCTCTCTACTGCGAGCCAGGCCTAATCGCCCACATCAAGTCTCTGATGCAATGTTCCAACATCTAAATGAAATCAATTTGTATTTCTCACATGCGCTCAATACAACAGGTGTAGACCTTACCGTGAAATGTTTACTTATAAGCCCTTAACCAACAATCCATTTCAAGAAATAGAGTTAAGAAAATATTAACAAAATAAACTAAAGTTCAAAAATAAAATGTAACACAATAAAATAACAATAACGAGGCTATATACAGGGGGGTACCGTTACCGAGTCAATGTGGAGGCTATATACGGGGGGGGGGTACCGTTACCGAGTCAATGTGGAGGCTATATACAGGGGGGGGTACCGTTACCGAGTCAATGTGGAGGCTATATACAGGGGGGGTACCGTTACCGAGTCAATGTGGAGGCTATATACAGGGGGGGGGGTACCGTTACCGAGTCAATGTGGAGGCTATATACAGGGGGGGGTACCGTTACCGAGTCAATGTGGAGGCTATATACAGGGGGGGTACCGTTACCGAGTCAATGTGGAGGCTATATACAGGGGGGTACCGTTACCGAGTCAATGTGGAGGCTATATACAGGGGGGGTACCGTTACCGAGTCAATGTGGAGGCTATATACAGGGGGTACCGTTGCCGAGTCAATGTGGAGGCTATATACAGGGGGGTACCGTTGCCGAGTCAATGTGGAGGCTATATACAGGGGGGGGGGGGGTACCGTTACCGAGTCAATGTGGAGGCTATATACAGGGGGGGGGGTACCGTTACCGAGTCAATGTGGAGGCTATATACAGGGGGGGTACCGTTACCGAGTCAATGTGGAGGCTATATACAGGGGGTACCGGTACAGAGTCAATGTGGAGGCTATATACAGGGGGGTACCGGTACAGAGTCAATGTGGAGACTATATACAGGGGGTACCGTTACAGAGTCAATGTGGAGGCTATATACAGGGTATTACGGTACAGAGTCAATGTGGAGGCTATATACAGGGTATTACGGTACAGAGTCAATGTGGAGGCTATATACAGGGGGTACCGAGTCAATGTGGAGGCTATATACAGGGGTACCGGTACCGAGTCAATGTGGAGGCTATATACAGGGGGTACCGAGTCAATGTGGAGGCTATATACAGGGAGTACCGAGTCAATGTGGAGGCTATATACAGGGTGTTACGGTACAGAGTCAATGTGGAGGCTATATACAGGGGGTACCGGTACAGAGTCAATGTGGAGGCTATATACAGGGGGTACCGGTACAGAGTCAATGTGGAGGCTATATACAGGGGGGTACCGGTACAGAGTCAATGTGGAGGCTATATACAGGGGGTACCGGTACAGAGTCAATGTGGAGGCTATATACAGGGGGTACCGGTACAGAGTCAATGTGGAGACTATATACAGGGGGTACCGGTACAGAGTCAATGTGCGGGGGCACAGGTTAGTTGAGGTAGTATGTACATGTAGGTGGAGTTATTAACAGATTACTGCTATTAGCCCATAGAAACACATTGAATAACAGATTACTGCTATTAGCCCATAGAAACACATTGAATAACAGATTACTGCTATTAGCCCATAGAAACACATTGAATAACAGATAGTCCTTACTGCTATTAGCCCATAGAAACACATTGAATAACAGATTACTGCTATTAGCCCATAGAAACACATTGAATAACAGATTACTGCTATTAGCCCATAGAAACACATTGAACAACAGATTCTATACCCCCCCCCAGATTGTGCTGAAGTGTCTGTCCTCTATCTGAGAGATATCAGAAAGATTATTTTTGGCACCGGGAACAGTCGCTATATCCGGTATACAGCACTACCATACATGTTTTCAACCGGTACCGGGGGGGGGGGACTTCAGGCAAGTCTCGTGAGGCCTGTGGGCGTCATCCTCGAGCAAAACAACAGACGTGTACGTGTTTGAGGAGAGTCTCACCTTTTAGTTTGGGTTTGTAGACCAAACCGTTCGGGACGCTACGGACCGTTCGGGACGCTACGGACCGTTCGGGACGCTACGGACCGTTCGGGACGCTACGGACCGTTCGGGACGCTACGGACCGTTCGGGACGCTACAGACGATTTTTGTGATAAAACGGGATTTTTCAGGGGTTTGTCTCACGGTCTGACAAAAACAAACAGCGCACTGGCTCTCTCACCTTTCACCGCAGACGAGGAAGTCTCAGATGAGGAAGTCGCAGATGAGGAAGTCGCAGATGATGAAATCGCAGATGAGGAAGTCGCAGATGATGAAGTCACAGATGAGGAAGTCGCAGATGAGGAAGTCGCAGATGAGGAAGTCGCAGATGAGGAAGTTGCAGATGAGGAAGTCGCAGATGAGGAAGTCGCAGATGATGAAATCGCAGATGAGGAAGTCGCAGATGATGAAGTCACAGATGAGGAAGTCGCAGATGAGGAAGTCGCAGATGATGAAATCGCAGATGAGGAAGTCGCAGATGATGAAATCGCAGATGAGGAAGTCGCAGATGATGAAGTCGCAGATGAGGAAGTCACAGATGAGGAAGTCGCAGATGAGGAAGTCGCAGATGAGGAAGTCGCAGATGAGGAAGTCGCAGATGAGGAAGTCGCAGATGATGAAATCGCAGATGAGGAAGTCGCAGATGAGGAAGTCACAGATGAGGAAGTCACAGATGAGGAAGTCGCAGATGAGGAAGTCGCAGATGAGGAAGTCGCAGATGAGGAAGTCGCAGATGAGGAAGTCGCAGATGAGGAAGTCGCAGATGAGGAAGTGCGACATCGGCGGATGCGGCTGATTTGAGGCGCTTCCAATAAAAATAAAAATGCTGATTTTTATGGGGATTTATTATGCTAATTATATTCATGCAGGGGGCGTGGACAGCGACGCCCTTTATGTTTTGTAAAGACAGGCAAAACGAGCCAGTTATTTAGAGCAACGGGCCGCCATCCTGAGAAGGAGGGACGGATGCGCTGTTGCCTTGGCTGCCTGCGATGCTACACACGCTCCTCTGCGTCTGTGAGTATCCATAGCAACGGCTCTGTTTGGGCTGCCCTGCACATAGTAAATAAATAAATAAAAAATGGTACTGGAACTGACTGACACCGTGTGTAGATAGTATATATAATAATAATATAATATAATATATAGTATGTTGACTTTATGCTGTTTCACGACACATTAAAACTAAGAAAGAAATGTTAGTTAATGTTGTTGTTGTTTCTGTGTTGTTGTTGTTTCTGTGTTGTTGTTGTTTCTGTGTTGTTGTTGTTTCTGTGTTGTTGTTGTTTCTGTGTTGTTGTTGTTGTTTCTGTGTTGTTGTTGTTGTTTCTGTGTTGTTGTTGTTGTTTCTGTGTTGTTGTTGTTTCTGTGTTGTTGTTGTTACTACTAGCCACCTAGCGATTTGATGAAGTTGGCCTTTAGACCAGATAGGTTCCCAATCTCCCAAACATTATAACTGGCTAGCAAAGATGCCATTTCAGGCTATCAAGATAGAGTAGCTAGCTTGTCTAACTACCTACATTATAACTCGCTACCAAAGATGCCATTTCAGGCTATCAAGATAGAGTAGCTAGCTTGTCTGACTACCTACATTATAACTCGCTAGCAAAGATGCCATTTCAGGCTATCAAGATAGAGTAGCTAGCTTGTCTAACTACCTACATTATAACTCGCTAGCAAAGATGCCATTTCAGGCTATCAAGATAGAGTAGCTAGCTTGTCTAACTACCTACATTATAACTAGCTAGCAAAGATGTCATTTCAGGCTATCAAGATAGAGTAGCTAGCTAGTCTAACTACCTACATTATAACTCGCTAGCAAAGATGTCATTTCAGGCTATCAAGATAGAGTAGCTAGCTTGTCTAACTACCTACATTATAACTAGCTAGCAAAGATGTCATTTCAGGCTATCAAGATAGAGTAGCTAGCTAGTCTAACTACCTACATTATAACTCGCTAGCAAAGATGTCATTTCAGGCTATCAAGATAGAGTAGCTAGCTTGTCTAACTACCTACATTATAACTAGCTAGCAAAGATGCCATTTCAGGCTATCAAGATAGAGTAGCTAGCTTGTCTAACTACCTTAGCTGACAAGCCCGCTGGTAAGGTTGCTAGACTTTAGAAAAAACAAGCAATAACTAAATGTACTGAATAAGACTCACATTTCTTGATTTTTTTTACCCAGATTTTAGCAGAGAATCATATTTATTTTCTTTAACAAAAAATAACCAGCAGTCTGGAGGATACAGACAGATCAAGATGATCTGTTTTCTGCTGAGGTATGCAGAAAAAAAACATTTTTTTTACATAGAATTAAGCATAATGATTATGGCTCGAGATTACCCTCCCTCTCTCTCCCTCCCTCCCTCTCTCTCCCTCCCTCTCTCTATTTCTCTCCTTCTCTCCCTCCATCTGTCTCCTTCCCTCTCTCCATCTGTCTCCTTCCCTCTCTCCATCTGTCTCCCTCTCTCTCTCCATCTGTCTCCTTCCCTCTCTCCCTCTATCTGTCTCCTTCCCTCTCTCCATCTGGCTCCTTCCCTCTCTCCCTCCATCTGTCTCCTCCCCTCCCTCCATCTGTCTCCTTCCCTCCCTCCATCTGTCTCCTTCCCTCCCTCCATCTGTCTCCTTCCCTCCCTCCATCTGTCTCCTTCCCTCCCTCCATCTGTCTCCTTCCCTCTCTCCATCTGTCTCCTTCCCTCCCTCCATCTGTCTCCTTCCCTCCCTCCATCTGTCTCCTTCCATCTGTCTCCTTCCCTCCCTCCATCTGTCTCCTTCCCTCTCTCCCTCCATCTGTCTCCTTCCCTCCCTCCATCTGTCTCCTTCCCTCTCTCCCTCCATCTGTCTCCTTCCATCTGTCTCCTTCCCTCCCTCCATCTGTCTCCTTCCCTCCCTCCATCTGTCTCCTTCCATCTGTCTCCTCCCCTCCCTCCATCTGTCTCCTTCCCTCCCTCCATCTGTCTCCTTCCCTCTCTCCCTCCATCTGTCTCCTTCCCTCTCTCTCTCCCTCCATCTGTCTCCTTCCCTCCCTCTATCTGTCTCCTTCCCTCCCTCCATCTGTCTCCTTCCCTCTCTCTCTCCCTCCATCTGTCTCCTTCCCTCCCTCCATCTGACTCCTTCCCTCCCTCCATCTGTCTCCCTCCCTCTCTCCATCTGTCTCCTTCCCTCTCTCCCTCCCTCCATCTGTCTCCTTCCCTCTCTCCCTCTCTCCATCTGTCTCCTTCCCTCCCTCCATCTGTCTCCTTCACTCTCTCCCTCTCTCCATCTGTCTCCTTCCCTCTCCCTCTATCTGTCTCCTTCCCTCCCTCCATCTGTCTCCTTCCCTCTCTCTCTCCATCTGTCTCCTTCCCTCCCTCCATCTGACTCCTTCCCTCCCTCCATCTGTCTCCTTCCCTCTCTCCCTCTCTCCATCTGTCTCCTTCCCTCTCTCTCCATCTTTCTCCTTCACTCTCTCCCTCTCTCCATCTGTCTCCTTCCCTCTCTCTCCATCTGTCTCCTTCCCTCCCTCTCTCTCTCACACAACAGAGTTGACTCATTCTCAAACACATTTGCTTTTTTATTTGTAACAATATTCAATTGAATAAAATAAAAAGGATCCCCCTCAGGTGATATGGTGTGATTTGTATTAAACAAATACAGATTAAACTAAAAGATAACTACATATTTATCAACAATATGACATTTGGAACACTGTACATGTTATGGATATGTAGACCTAACTGAACGTTCAGTCAGCTGGTTCAATGTTCAGTCAGTTGGTTCAATGTTCCTTCAGCTGGTTCAATGTTCTGTTAGCTGGTTCAATGTTCTGTTAGCTGGTTCAATGTTCTGTTAGCTGGTTCAATGTTCCGTTAGCTGGTTCAATGTTCCGTTAGCTGGTTCAATGTTCCGTTAGCTGGTTCAATGTTCCGTTAGCTGGTTCAATGTTCCGTTAGCTGGTTCAATGTTCTGTTAGCTGGTTCAATGTTCTGTTAGCTGGTTCAATGTTCTGTTAGCTGGTTCAATGTTCCGTTAGCTGGTTCAATGTTCCGTTAGCTGGTTCAATGTTCCGTTAGCTGGTTCAATGTTCCGTTAGCTGGTTCAATGTTCCGTTAGCTGGTTCAATGTTCTGTTAGCTGGTTCAATGTTCTGTTAGCTGGTTCAATGTTCCTTCAGTTGGTTCAATGTTCTGTTAGCTGGTTCAACGTTCTGTTAGCTGGTTCAACGTTCTGTTAGCTGGTTCAATGTTCCGTTAGCTGGTTCAATGTTCCGTTAGCTGGTTCAATGTTCCGTTAGCTGGTTCAATGTTCCGTTAGCTGGTTCAATGTTCCGTTAGCTGGTTCAATGTTCAGTTAGCTGGTTCAATGTTCTGTTAGCTGGTTCAATGTTCTGTTAGCTGGTTCAACGTTCCGTTAGCTGGTTCAATGTTCAGTTAGCTGGTTCAATGTTCTGTTAGCTGGTTCAATGTTCTGTTAGCTGGTTCAATGTTCCGTTAGCTGGTTCAATGTTCCGTTAGCTGGTTCAATGTTCCGTTAGCTGGTTCAATGTTCCGTTAGCTGGTTCAATGTTCCGTTAGCTGGTTCAATGTTCCGTTAGCTGGTTCAATGTTCCGTCAGCTGGTTCAATGTTCCGTCAGCTGGTTCAATGTTCTGTTAGCTGGTTCAACGTTCCGTTAGCTGGTTCAATGTTCAGTTAGCTGGTTCAATGTTCTGTTAGCTGGTTCAATGTTCCTTCAGTTCAACTAACTATCCAATGTTTCCTACAAACGAACGAATAATCAATTGCTCCGCCCCTCAGGTTATAGATGACATTTGGAAAACTACATCCCAGTGAGCACAAGACGTCAATAAGACATATGTTCAACCAAAGAGATGTCTTTTCAACATCTTGTGTTCACTGGGATGTTATGGAGAGAGTTCCTAGCTACTCCTACATACAAAACACAGGGGGAAGTACTGTACTGTGTTATTATGGTCCAGTAGACTAGCTTCCTGTCCAGGGGGAAGTACTGTATTATTATGGTCCTGTAGACTAGCTTCCTGTCCAGGGGGGAAGTACTGTACTGTGTTATTATGGTCCTGCAGACTAGCTTCCTGTCCAGGGGGAAGTACTGTACTGTGTTATTATGGTCCTGCAGACTAGCTTCCTGTCCAGGGGGAAGTACTGTACTGTGTTATTATGGTCCTGCAGACTAGCTTCCTGTCCAGGGGGGAAGTACTGTGTTATTATGGTCCTGCAGACTAGCTTCCTGTCCAGGGGGGAAGTACTGTACTGTGTTATTATGGTCCTGCAGACTAGCTTCCTGTCCAGGGGGAAGTACTGTGTTATTATGGTCCTGCAGACTAGCTTCCTGTCCAGGGGGGAAGTACTGTGTTATTATGGTCCTGCAGACTAGCTTCCTGTCCAGGGGGAAGTACTGTACTGTGTTATTATGGTCCTGCAGACTAGCTTCCTGTCAAGGGGGAAGTACTGTACTGTGTTATTATGGTCCTGCAGACTAGCTTCCTGTCCAGGGGGGAAGTACTGTACTGTGTTATTATGGTCCTGCAGACTAGCTTCCTGTCCAGGGGGGGAAGTACTGTACTGTGTTATTATGGTCCTGCAGACTAGCTTCCTGTCCAGGGGGAAGTACTGTACTGTGTTATTATTGTCCTGCAGACTAGCTTCCTGTCCAGGGGGGAAGTACTGTACTGTGTTACTAGTGGTTAGAGTGGAGGGGCGGCAGGTAGCCCAGTGGTTAGAGTGTAGAGGCGGCAGGTAGCCTAGTGGTTAGAGTGGAGGGGCGGCAGGTATCCTAGTGGTTAGAGTGGAGGGGCGGCAGGTATCCTAGTGGTTAGAGCGTTGGGCCAGTAACCGAAAGGTTGCTGAATCGAATCCCCGAGCTGTCATTCTGTCGTCCTGAACAAGGCAGTTAACCCACTGTTCCCCCGGAAGGCTGTCATTGTAAATAAGAATTTGTTCTTAACTGACGACATTCTGCCGTGTGTCTTTGCCATTAAAATGTGTGTCATTGGAAAATAATAACACCGTCCCCAAGGTTAGGTTTTCAGATAATGTTTTACCTGGGCTTTGCTTCTTTCATATTTATTTTGATCCTGACAAACTACCCTCCCGTTGACAAGCATACCCATAACATGATGCTGCCACCACAATACTTGAAAAATATACAGAGGATCAACAACATTGCATTTCACTACAAATAACTTCCCTACAGGAGCTCCCGAGTGGCGCAGGGGGTCTAAGGCACTGCATCTCAGTGCTTGAGGCGTCACTACAGACCCTGGTTCGAATCCAGGCTGTATCACAGCAGTCTAAGGCACGGCATCTCAGTGCTTGAGGCGTCACTACAGACACACCCTGGTTGGAAATCCAGGCTGTACCACAGCCGGCCGGGCCGTGATTGGGAGTCAATTGGCCCAGCGTCGTCCAGGTTTGTGCCTTTCATTTTAAAATGTGAATATTTTCTTAACTGACTTTCCTAGTTAAATAAAATGTTAAATAACCTTTTTTGGCCTAAATTAAAAAATTACAGTTTGGGTCAAAATCTTAAAAATCTAAAAATCTAAACACTGAGTGCTTGTATTTTTCAAGTCTAGTGGTGGCAGCATCATGTTGCTGGGGAACTGTTGCTGGGTAAAAACCGAGAAGAGTTTACATTTCACAGATTGTTGTCATAATGTCCCTGATGTTTATTCTATAAAATGTTTCTATTAAAATGTTTGATCATTTACAAACTAGAGTATGATTTAAGAAATACTGAAGGGTGAATCAAGTTGAACCAGCCACATCAAAAGTTATCACAAAGATATCATTCTACACTCTGTGTTCTACTACCCAGGTCTGGTGTTGGAGATCATTCTACACTCTGTGTTCTACTACCCAGGTCTGGTGTTGGAGATCATTCTACACTCTGTGTTCTACTACCCAGGTCAGGTGTTGGAGATCATTCTACATTGTGTTCTACTACCCAGGTCTGGTGTTGGAGGTCATTCTACACTCTGTGTTCTACTACCCAGGTCTGGTGTTGGAGATCATTCTACACTCTGTGTTCTACTACCCAGGTCTGGTGGTGGAGATCATTCTACACTCTGTGTAGAAGTCGCTCTGGATAAGAGCGTCTGCTAAATGACTTAAATGTAAATGTAAATGTAAATGTACTACCCAGGTCTGGTGTTGGAGATCGTTCCACATTCTGGATCTCCTGCATGTATTTTCTGATGTTTAATCAGAGACATTAGATGAGAATATGTCTTGTCACATTGATCACAGCTATGAGGCTTCCCTACTGTGTGTGTTCGCTGGTGTTGTGTCAGGTTGCTTAAAGTAGTAAAACTCTTCCCACAATCAGAGCAGTGGTAATGCTTCTCTCCCGTGTGTGTACGCTGGTGCGATATCAGTGCACTTGAGGTGGTACAGCGCTTTCCGCACTCGGAGCAGTGGTACGGCTTCTCTCCTGTGTGCGTTCGCTGGTGCGTTATCAATCCACTTGAGGTAGAAAAGCTCTTCACGCAATCGGAGCAGTGGTACGGTTTCTCTCCGGTGTGTATTCTCTTGTGTACAGTCAGGTTAGCCGATTGAATGAATCTCTTCCCACACTGATCACAGCAATAAGGCTTTTCTCCTGTGTGTGTTTTCTGATGTCTTATCAGCTGGCTTGAGGTAGCAAAACTCATTCCGCAGTCAGAGCAGTGGTAAGGTTTTTCTCCCGTGTGTATTCTGTGGTGTATAGCCAGGCCTCCTGCCTTAGCAAAACTCTTCCCACATTGATCACAGCTGTAAGGTTTTTCTCCTGTATTGATTCTCGGATGTCTTTTAAGTTCTGTTGAATAGATGAATCTCTGCTGGTGTTTATTGAGGAGTTCTGATCTGGAGAGACTCTTCTCTGCCTCGTCAGCATCATGATGTTGTTGAGGCTCCCCGGAGGATCCACGATAGTCACGACTCTCTCCTGTTTGAACAACAAAGTCACACAAGTCAAAGTAGTGAATATTTAAATTCTTTTACAAACTTTTTTTTTTTTTTACAATTTTCTTCTAAAATTGAATGGATTTTCTTTGGTATTTTTGTTTATTCAAATGAAATGAAATTTTATTAAATTATTTTATTTATTTTATTTTATTAAAATTGTATTAAATTATTTTATTTATTTTATTTAAATTTTATTAAATTGTATTTATTTTATTAAAATGTTATTAAATTATTTTATTTATTTTATTAAAATTGTATTAAATTTTATTTATTTTATTTTATTAAATTTTATTAAATTTTATTAAATTAAATAATTAATTTTATTTATCTACTTCCCCATGTCAGATAAACTCCATTTTGGTCTCTGTGTCCAGTAGGAAGGACGTTAGCGGATAGATTAGCGTTAGCGTTAGCGCAATGACTGGAAGTCTATGGGGTATCTGCTAGCATGTGTTAGCGCAATGACTGGAAGTCTATGGGGTATCTGTTAGCATGTGTTAGCGCAATGACAGGAAGTCTATGGGGTATCTGCTAGCATGCGTTAGCGCAATGACTGGAAGTCTATGGGGTATCTGCTAGCATGTGTTAGCGCAATGACTGGAAGTCTATGGGGTATCTGCTAGCATGCGTTAGCGCAATGACTGGAAGTCTATGGGGTATCTGCTAGCATGCGTTAGCGCAATGACTGGAAGTCTATGGGGTATCTGCTAGCATGCGTTAGCGCAATGACTGGAAGTCTATGGGGTATCTGTTAGCATGTGTTAGCGCAATGACAGGAAGTCTATGGGGTATCTGCTAGCATGCGTTAGCTCAATGACTGGAAGTCTATGGGGTATCTGCTAGCATGTGTTAGCGCAATGACTGGAAGTCTATGGGGTATCTGCTAGCATGTGTTAGCGCAATGACTGGAAGTCTATGGGGTATCTGCTAGCATGCGTTAGCGCAATGACTGGAAGTCTATGGGGTATCTGCTAGCATGCGTTAGCGCAATGACTGGAAGTCTATGGGGTATCTGCTAGCATGCGTTAGCGCAATGACTGGAAGTCTATGGGGTATCTGCTAGCATGCGTTAGCGCAATGACTGGAAGTCTATGGGGTATCTGCTAGCATGCGTTAGCGCAATGACTGGAAGTCTATGGGGTATCTGCTAGCATGTGTTAGCGCAATGACTGGAAGTCTATGGGGTATCTGCTAGCATGTGTTAGCGCAATGACTGGAAGTCTATGGGGTATCTGCTAGCATGCGTTAGCGCAATGACTGGAAGTCTATGGGGTATCTGCTAGCATGCGTTAGCGCAATGACTGGAAGTCTATGGGGTATCTGCTAGCATGCGTTAGCGCAATGACTGGAAGTCTATGGTGTATCTGCTAGCATGCGTTAGCGCAATGACAGGAAGTCTATGGGGTATCTGCTAGCATGCGTTAGCGCAATGACAGGAAGTCTATGGGGTATCTGCTAGCATGCGTTAGCGCAATGACTGGAAGTCTATGGGGTATCTGCTAGCATGCGTTAGCGCAATGACTGGAAGTCTATGGGGTATCTGCTAGCATGCGTTAGCGCAATGACTGGAAGTCTATGGGGTATCTGCTAGCATGCGTTAGCGCAATGACTGGAAGTCTATGGGGTATCTGCTAGCATGCGTTAGCGCAATGACTGGAAGTCTATGGGGTATCTGCTAGCATGCGGTTAGCGCAATGACTGGAAGTCTATGGGGTATCTGCTAGCATGCGTTAGCGCAATGACTGGAAGTCTATGGGGTATCTGCTAGCATGCGTTAGCGCAATGACTGGAAGTCTATGGTGTATCTGCTAGCATGCGTTAGCGCAATGACAGGAAGTCTATGGGGTATCTGCTAGCATGCGTTAGCGCAATGACTGGAAGTCTATGGGGTATCTGCTAGCATGCGTTAGCGCAATGATTGGAAGTCTATGGGGTATCTGCTAGCATGCGTTAGCGCAATGACTGGAAGTCTATGGGGTATCTGCTAGCATGCGTTAGCGCAATGACTGGAAGTCTATGGGGTATCTGCTAGCATGCGTTAGCGCAATGACTGGAAGTCTATGGGGTATCTGCTAGCATGCGTTAGCGCAATGACTGGAAGTCTATGGGGTATCTGCTAGCATGCGTTAGCGCAATGACTGGAAGTCTATGGTGTATCTGCTAGCATGCGTTAGGCGCAATGACAGGAAGTCTATGGGGTATCTGCTAGCATGCGTTAGCGCAATGACTGGAAGTCTATGGTGTATCTGCTAGCATGCGTTAGCGCAATGACTGGAAGTCTATGGTGTATCTGCTAGCATGCGTTAGCGCATGACAGGAAGTCTATGGGGTATCTGCTAGCATGCGTTAGCGCAATGACTGGAAGTCTATGGGGTATCTGCTAGCATGCGTTAGGCAATGACTGGAAGTCTATGGGGTATCTGCTAGCATGCGTTAGAGCAACTGACTGAAGTCTATGGGGTATCTGCTAGCATGCGTTTAGCGCAATGACTGGGAAGTCTATGGGGTATCTGCTAGCATGCGTTCGCGCAATGACTGGAGTCTAGGGGTATCTGCTAGCATGCGTTAGCGCAATGACTGGGAAGTCCTATGGTGTATCTGCTAGCATGCGTTGCGCATGACAGGAAGTCTATGGGGGTATCTGCTAGCATGCGTTAGCGCAATGACTGGAAGTCTATGGGGTATCTGCTAGCATGCGTTAGCGCAATGACTGGAAGTCTATGGGGTATCTGCTAGCATGTGTTAGCGCAATGACTGGAAGTCTATGGGGTATCTGCTAGCATGCGTTAGCGCAATGACTGGAAGTCTATGGGGTGTCTGCTAGCATGTGTTAGCGCAATGACTGGAAGTCTATGGGGTATCTGCTAGCATGTGTTAGCGCAATGACTGGAAGTCTATGGGGTATCTGCTAGCATGCGTTAGCGCAATGACTGGAAGTCTATGGGGTATCTGCTAGCATGCGTTAGAGCAATGACTGGAAGTCTATGGGGTATCTGCTAGCATGCATTAGCGCAATGACTGGAAGTCTATGGGGTATCTGCTAGCATGCGAATAGCTAATACTACTAATTTAACTAACTAATTATTACTAATAAGACAGTCAAGTGAAGAACAACAGTCATATTTTGTCTTAATTGTTCAGTAGTAATGTCTATTTATAATTGTATTTTTTATTTCACCTTTATTTAACCAGGTAGGCTAGTTGAGAACAAGTCCTTTATTTAACCAGGTAGGCTAGTTGAGAACAAGTCCTTTATTTAACCAGGTAGGCTAGTTGAGAACAAGTTCTCATTTACAACTGCGACCTGGCCAAGATAAAGCAAAGCAGTGCGACAACATACAACAACACAGAGTTACACATGGGATAAACAAAACATACAGTCAATAACACAATAGAAAAATCTATATACAGTGTGTGCTAATGAGGTAGGATAAGGGAGGTAAGGCAATAAATAGGCCATAGTGGTTAAATAATTACAATTTAGCAATTAAACACTGGAGTGATAGATGTGCAGAAGATGAATGTGCAAGTAGAGATACTGGGGTGCAAAGGAGCAAGATAAATAACAGTATGGGGATGAGGTAGTTGGATGGGCTGTTTACAGATGGGCTATGTACAGGTGCAGTGATCTGTGAGCTGCTCTGACAGCTGGTGCTTAAAGCTAGTGAGGGAGGTATGAGTCTCCAGCTTCAGTGATTTTTGCAGTTTGTTCCAGTCATTGGCAGCAGAGAACTGGAAGGAACGGCGGCCGAAGGAGGAATTGGCTTTGGGGGTGACCAGAGAGATATACTTGCTGGAGCGCGTGCTACAGGTGGGTGCTGCTATGGTGACCAGTGAGCTGAGATAAGGCGGGGCTTTACCTAGCATAGACTTATAGATGACCTGGAGCCAGTGGGTTTGGTGACGAGTATGAAGCGAGGGCCAGCCAACGAGAGCGTACAGGTCGCAGTGGGTGGGTAGTATATGGGGCTTTGGTGAAAAAACGGATGGCACTGTGATAGACTGCATCCAATTTGCTGAGTAGAGTGTTGGAGGCTATTTTGTAAATGACATCGAAGTCGAGGATCGGTAGGATAGTCAGTTTTACGAGGGTATGTTTGGCAGCATGAGTGAAGGAGACTTTGTAGCGAAATAGGAAGCCGATTCTAGATTTAATTTTGGATTGGAGATGTTTGATGTGAGTCTGGAAGGAGAGTTTACAGTCTAACCAGACACCTAGAATATGTGGACAACTACAAATACCTAGGTGTCTGGTTAGAACTCGTCGCCAAACCCACTGGCTCCAGGTCATCTACAAGTCCAAAATCCAAGATGGCGTCTTTGTCTTGTCTCTCTTTTTATATCTTTTTCTGCTCATTCTTTTTAAATATTTTTTTCCTAAACTTCAATATATCATATTTCAACATATCTCCAATGTGGTGTGGATCTGGTTTTTCTTCTAAAGTATTTCTATTTACCTCCGAATCTGGAATACCTCAACTGAAGCTAGCCAGCTAACTAGCGACCAGCTATCAGTCAGCTAACCACTGCTAGCGGTCATCAGCTAACCTTTAGTTCGGAAAGCTCTCGCCAGTTCGTACAACGCGTTTCAAACCAGAGCATACCGGACCTATTTTTCTCTCTCCATATCCCCGGATTCCTACCGCAAACTCTGAAACCTTTTCATCTGGATCACGGTAACTAGCTAACCGCAACCCGGGTTGACTACTCCTGGCTAACGTTTCCGTCCCGGAGCTAGCACCAACTAGCCTGGAGCTAGCCCATGCTAGACCCATCTCCCGGCTAGGGCTCCTGGGCTACTCCTGAAGCCCACTCCTCGGGCTACAATATCCGGACCCCTTCTACTGCCGGTACGGGGCATGGAACCCCGCCGATCCTCTACGACTGGAATACCGACATAATCTGCCTGAGGATCCCAACAGGCCCCTCAGGCGCGACGTCTCCTGAAGGCCCATTCTGCTAACCGCGGCCTGCTAGCTATCTAGAGCATATTGGACTGTTAGCTGATCCACCGGCCAGTTTCTTGGACCACTCGACCCATTTTGCTAATTGGACTTGGACCCCTCTGCTACTTGGAACCCTACTAATTCCACGATTGGTCTATCGATGTCACCGCACGACGAGGCAAAAACAGACTTTTCTCCCCATCGCGACGTCCCTCTAAGGCCCTTATGCTAGCTTGCTAGCCCCGGCCTGCTAACTGCTAGCACCAGCCTGCTAACTGCTAGCTTGCTAGCCGCGGCCTGCTAACTGCTAGCCCCGGCCTGCTAACTGCTAGCCCCAGCCTGCTAACTGCTAGGTTGCTAGCCCCGGCCTGCTAACTGCTAGCTTGCTAGCCCCGGCCTGCTAACTGCTAGCCCCAGCCTGCTAACTGCTAGCTTGCTAGCCGCGGCCTGCTAACTGCTAGCCCCGGCCTGCTAACTGCTAGGTTGCTAGCCCCGGCCTGCTAACTGCTAGCTTGCTAGCCCCGGCCTGCTAGTATATAGTGTTATAACCTCTCCTCCTGAACTAAAGTATATAGTGTTATAACCTCTCCTTCTGACCTACAGTATATAGTGTTATAACCTCTCCTTCTGAACTAAAGTATATAGTGTTATAACCTCTCCTTCTGAACTAAAGTATATAGTGTTATAACCTCTCCTTCTGAACTAAAGTATATAGCGTTATAACCTCTCCTTCTGAACTACAGTATATAGTGTTATAACCTCTGAACTACAGTATATAGTGTTAGAACCTCTCCTTCTGAACTAAAGTATATAGTGTTCTAACCTCTGAACTACAGTATATAGTGTTATAACCTCTCCTTCTGAACTAAAGTATATTCGGTGCATTCGAAAAGTGTTCAGACCCCCTCGATTATTTCAAAATTTTCTTACGTTACAGCCTCATTCTAAAATGTATTCAATAGTTTTTTTTTATCCCCTCATCAAGCTACACACAATACCCCATAATGACATCACAATATCCCATAATGACATCACAATACCCCATAATGACATCACAATATCCCATAATGACATCACAATACCCTATAATGACATCACAATACCCCATAATGACATCACAATATCCCATAATGACAAAGCAAAAACAGGTTTGTAGAAATTTTTGCAAATGTCTTAACATTTTTAAACTTAAATATCACATTTACATTAAGTATTCAGACCCTTTACTCAGTACTTTGTTGAAACACCTTTGGCAGTGATTACAGCCTCGAGTCTTCTTGGGTATGATGCTACAAGCTTGGCACACCTGTATTTGGGGAGTTTCTCCAGATCCTCTCAAGCTCTGTCAGTTTGAATAGGGAGCGTTGCTGCACAGCTATTTTCTGGTCTCTCCAGAGATGTTCGATCGGGTTCAGGCTCTGGTTGCGGCGTTAATCTTTCCCTCAATCCTGACTAGTCTCCCAGTCCCTTCCGCTGAAAAATATCCCCACAGCATGATCCTGCCTGGGTCTCACCCAAACTACCCAGAAGGCTGGAGGGTATACCACCTGGACCTCACCCAAGATTCCCAAAGGCTGGAGCGTCGGCTTCCTCGCCCCCCTTCTCCAATTTCGCTGCAGTAGCGAGTCACTTCACGAGCTCAGGGCCCGGCCCAGCATGCATCTGTAGTCTATTTACGTGCTGCTATTATCCCCCTTGCTACTGTCACGGAGTTTCACTAAATATTGGACATAAAGAAACTGATAAAACACACAGTTGCTAAATCAAAGTGACTTACAAAAGATGAGAACCAAGAGCAAGAGAGAGAGTGTGGTGATGTCCACAACTAAAGAATGTGAAAAGACATGTAATCCCAAAGCATAATGGTGTAGATTACTAGAAGCATATGGAACGAAGTGGGTAGATAACTAAGTGTAAAAAGTATTTTATAAACAACAACAACAAAAATCTGATCTCTTAAACGTTTATTTAATTTTTGTTTTATTATCTATACTTTAGGCCATAATTGATTTTTGGCCCACAATAGGCCTGGAATATTCCCACATTCAAGGAGCGCTTTCTGTTTTGATTGGGCTATTTTGCCTAAAAAAAACTTTAGGGCTTATCTATAGAAAAATAACAAATCTGCATCTCTGCCCAGCCTGTCAAGAGTGGCCAAATGGGTGTTTAACTTCCCCAGAGGCTCTGCATCTCTGCCCAGCCTGTCAAGAGTGGCCAAATGGGTGTTTAGCTTCCCCAGAGGCTCTGCATCTCTGCCCAGCCTGTCAAGAGTGGCCAAATGGCTGTTTAGCTTCCCCAGTGGCTCTGCATCTCTGCCCAGCCTGTCAAGAGTAGCCAAATGGGTGTTTAGCTTCCCCAGTGGCTCTGCATCTCTGCCCAGCCTGTCAAGAGTGGCCAAATGGGTGTTTAGCTTCCCCAGTGGCTCTGTATGTGTGGAGAGGCCACTCTCCAGGCACTATCGTATGAGCCTGAAGCCATAGACTGGCCAAACTCGTGTTTCTAAAAATGAATTCAAAAGGCACTAAGTAATTTTTTTCTCTCGTTTAATTTGTATTTAACTCTAAATAAGTCACAGGCTATATGCAGTTTATAGACTGTAATGACTTAATAGAACAAAATGCTGAGCGTATTTCTTTGTAGTCTATAGCCTTGAAATAATGTAAATAATTTCGCCTACATTTATTTATTTTTTGTAAAGAAAGTTTTAAGTTTAGCTCATGAGGCATTTTATAAGTTTACATTTACATTTACTTTTAAGTCATTTAGCAGACGCTCTTATCCAGAGCGACTTACAAATTGGTGCATTCACCTTATGATATCCAGTGGAACAACCACTTTACGATAGTACATCTATATCTTTTTTTGGGGGTGGGGAGGGGGCTATTTATAGTCCAAAAACAGATGTAGGAATTGCAGATTGACCCTTTAAAAATCACACATCAGTTCAACTGTAGAGTAAGTGACTCTGTTCTTAAGACAGTACTTACTGGTGTTAATCAGGTCTTCTGTCTCCTCCTCTTCATCTTTCAATGTGACAGTAATCTCTCCTTCCTCCTCCTCTTTCACTCTGAACGCGTCTTCCTCTTCTTTCACTGTAACGTCTTTCTCTTCTTCTTTCACTGTAACAGCCTCACCTTCCTCCTCTTCTTCTTGTTTTACTGTGACATCCTCCTCTTCCTCCTCCTCTTCATCCTCCTCTTTCACGACAACGTTCAGCCACAGACCCTCTTCCTCCGTCCAGCAGACCTCCTCCTCCTCTTTAACAGGAGAGTAGCTCAGTAAGCTCATGGTCAAGGGTGATAGCTAGCTAGCTAGTTAGCATTAGCGACTAGCCTAGTGCTAGGCTAATTTATCAAACCGGGCGACCTGACTAATAACAACAGAATAAATATGAACTTAAACGTGATAATTAGGTAGACGACAGGAGTGTGTTTTTCAAAATACAGTTGTTAATATACACCGAAACAGTGTAGAGGTTCAATATTTCGTTTTTTATTTTGGCTAGCAAAGCTACCGAGGCAGTTAAATCCATAGAATCAGTAGCGGTGATGTTGTTGTTGAAAGAAGAGTTCCGTCCTCTAGATTATACGTCACACTAGGCGACACCAATTGAATGATCCACGTCGCCATCCACTGAATGTGGGTAAAGTTTATTTTATTTTTCAGACAACAACAACAAAAAAAGTGAATCACTTTCAATTATTTTAGTATTTTTTTAAATTTCAAGAATATACATATTTTTAAAACATTACTATTTTTATTTTTTTTAACATTACAACATACAGTGTAATGACTTGATTAATGCAAATTCACAGTGATCACTTGAAAACAAAAGTGTCTCTTTACACACACACGATCCGGTACAAACACATAGTGGACTGATTCTGTTCCCCCCCCCCCAGTACTAAACACATAGTGGACTGATTCTGTTCCCCCCCCCAGTACTAAACACATAGTGGACTGATTCTGTTCCCCCCCCAGTACTAAACACATAGTGGACTGATTCTGTTCCCCCCCAGTACTAAACACATAGTGGACTGATTCTGTTCCCCCCCCAGTACTAAACACATAGTGGACTGATTCTGTCCCCCCCCAGTACTAAACACATAGTGGACTGATTCTGTCCCCCCCCCCCAGTACTAACACATAGTGGACTGATTCTGTTCCCCCCCAGTACTAAACACATAGTGGGACTGATCTGTCTGTCCCCCCCCCCCCCAGTAACTAAACACATAAGTGGACTGATTCGTTCCCCCCCAGTACTAAACCCATAGTGGACTGATTCCTGTCCCCCCACATTAACTAAACACATAGTGGAAACTGATTCTGTTCCCCCCCCAGTACTAAACCACATAGTGGACTGATTCTGTCCCCTGCCCCCAGTACTAAACCATAGTGGACTGATTCTGTTCCCCCCCCCAGTACTAAAACACATAGTGGACTGATTCTGTCCCCCCCCAGTACTAAACCACAGTAGTGGACTGATTCTGTCCCCCCCCCCCAGTACTCAACACATAGTGGGACTGATTCTGTTCCCCCCCAGTACTAAACACATAGGATTTGGACCGGATTCGGTTCCCACCCCCAGTACTAAACACCAGAGTGGACTGATTCTGTTCCGTCCCTCCTACCCCCCAGTACTAAAACACATATGGACTGATTCTGTTCCCCCCCCAGTACTAAACACAAGTGGACTGATTCTGTTCCCCCCCCCCCAGTACTAAACACATAGTGGACTGATTCTGTCCCCCCCCAGTACTAAACACATAGTGGACTGATTCTGTCCCCCCCCCCCGTACTAAACACATAGTGGACTGATTCTGTTCCCCCCCCCCCAGTACTAAACACTAGTGGACTGATTCTGTTCCCCCCCCCCGTACTAAACACATAGTGGACTGATTCTGTCCCCCCCCCTACTAACACATAGTGGACTGATTCTGTTCCCCCCCCCAGTACTAAACATAGTGGACTGATTCTGTCCCCCCCCAGTACTAAACACATAGTGGACTGATTCTGTTCCCCCCCCCCCAGTACTAAACACATAGTGGACTGATTCTGTTCCCCCCCCCAGTACTAAACACATAGTGGACTGATTCTGTCCCCCCCCCGTACTAAACACATAGTGGACTGATTCTGTCCCCCCCCCAGTACTAAACACATAGTGGACTGATTCTGTCCCCCCCCCCGTACTAAACACATAGTGGACTGATTCTGTTCCCCCCCCCCCCCCAGTACTAAACACATAGTGGACTGATTCTGTTCCCCCCCCCCCCAGTACTAAACACATAGTGGACTGATTCTGTTCCCCCCCCAGTACTAAACACATAGTGGACTACTGTTCTGTCCCCCCCCAGTACTAAACACATAGTGGACTGATTCTGTCCCCCCCCCCAGTACTAAACACATAGTGGACTGATTCTGTTCCCCCCCCCAGTACTAAACACATAGTGGACTGATTCTGTTCCCCCCCCCAGTACTAAACACATAGTGGACTGATTCTGTTCCCCCCCCCAGTACTAAACACATAGTGGACTGATTCTGTTCCCCCCCCAGTACTAAACACATAGTGGACTGATTCTGTTCCCCCCCCAGTACTAAACACATAGTGGACTGATTCTGTTCCCCCCCCCCCAGTACTAAACACATAGTGGACTGATTCTGTCCCCCCCCAGTACTAAACACATAGTGGACTGATTCTGTCCCCCCCCCAGTACTAAACACATAGTGGACTGATTCTGTCCCCCCCCCAGTACTAAACACATAGTGGACTGATTCTGTTCCCCCCCCCCCCCCAGTACTAAACACATAGTGGACTGATTCTGTTCCCCCCCCCCCCCCCAGTACTAAACACATAGTGGACTGATTCTGTTCCCCCCCCAGTACTAAACACATAGTGGACTGATTCTGTTCCCCCCCCCAGTACTAAACACATAGTGGACTGATTCTGTCCCCCCCCCCAGTACTAAACACATAGTGGACTGATTCTGTTCCCCCCCCCATACTAAACACATAGTGGACTGATTCTGTTTCCCCCCCCCAGTACTAAACACATAGTGGACTGATTCTGTTCCCCCCCCCAGTACTAAACACATAGTGGACTGATTCTGTTCCCCCCCCCAGTACTAAACACATAGTGGACTGATTCTGTTCCCCCCCCAGTACTAAACACATAGTGGACTGATTCTGTTCCCCCCCCCAGTACTAAACACATAGTGGACTGATTCTGTTCCCCCCCAGTACTAAACACATAGTGGACTGATTCTGTTCCCCCCCAGTACTAAACACATAGTGACTGATTCTGTTCCCCCCCCAGTACTAAACATAGTGGACTGATTCTGTTCCCCCCCCCAGTACTAAACACATAGTGGACTGATTCTGTTCCCCCCCCCCAGTACTAAACACATAGTGGACTGATTCTGTTCCCCCCCCAGTACTAAACACATAGTGGACTGATTCTGTTCCCCCCCCCCAGTACTAAACACATAGTGGACTGATTCTGTTCCCCCCCCCCCAGTACTAAACACATAGTGACTGATTCTGTTCCCGCCCCCCCAGTACTAAACACATAGTGGACTGATTCTGTCCCCCCCCCCCCAGTACAAACACATAGTGGACTGATTCTGTTTCCCCCCCCCCCCCCAGTACTAAACACATAGTGGACTGATTCTGTTCCCCCCCCAGTATTAAACACATAGTGGACTGATTCTGTTCCCCCCCCCCATACTAACACATAGTGGACTGATTCTGTTCCCCCCCAGTACTAAACACATAGTGGACTGATTCTGTTCCCCCCCCAGTACTAAACACATAGTGGACTGATTCTGTTCCCCCCCCAGTACTAAACACATAGTGACTGATTCTGTTCCCCCCCCCCAGTACTAAACACATAGTGGACTGATTCTGTTCCCCCCCAGTACTAAACACATAGTGGACTGATTCTGTTCCCCCCCCCCAGTACTAAACACATAGTGGACTGATTCTGTTCCCCCCCAGTACTAAACACATAGTGGACTGATTCTGTTCCCCCCCAGTACTAAACACATAGTGGACTGATTCTGTCCCCCCCCCCCAGTACTAACACATAGTGGACTGATTCTGTTCCCCCCCCCAGTACTAAACACTAGTGGACTGATTCTGTTCCCCCCCCCCCCAGTACTACACATAGTGGACTGATTCTGTTCCCCCCCCCCCAGTACTAAACACATAGTGGACTGATTCTGTTCCCCCCCCCAGTACTAAACACATAGTGGACTGATTCTGTCCCCCCCCCCCAGTACTAAACACTAGTGGACTGATTCTGTTCCCCCCCCAGTACTAAACACATAGTGGACTGATTCTGTTTCCCCCCCCCAGTACTAAACACATAGTGGACTGATTCTGTTCCCCCCCCCCAGTACTAAACACATAGTGGACTGATTCTGTTCCCCCCCCAGTACTAAACCATAGTGGACTGATTCTGTTCCCCCCCCAGTACTAAACACATAGTGGACTGATTCTGTTCCCCCCCCCTACTACACATAGTGGACTGATTCTGTCCCCCCCCAGTACTAAACACATAGTGGACTGATTCTGTCCCCCCCCCCAGTACTAAACACATAGTGGACTGATTCTGTCCCCCCCCCAGTACTAAACACATAGTGGACTGATTCGTTCCCCCCCCCCCCCCAGTACTAAACACATAGTGGACTGATTCTGTTCCCCCCCCCCCCCCCCCCAGTACTAAACACATAGTGGACTGATTCTGTTCCCCCCCGTACTACACACCATAGTGGACTGATTCTGTTTCCCCCCCCCAGTACTAACACATAGTGGACTGATTCTGTCCCCCCCCCCAGTACAACACATAGTGGACTGATTCTGTTCCCCCCCCCAGTACTAACACATAGTGGACTGATTCTGTTCCCCCCCCCAGTACTAAACACATAGTGGACTGATTCTGTTCCCCCCCCCAGTACTAAACACATATTGACTGATTCTGTTCCCCCCCCCAGTACTAAACCCATAGTGGACTGATTCTGTTCCCCCCCCAGTACTAAACACATAGTGGACTGATTCTGTTCCCCCCCCAGTACTAAACACATAGTGGACTGATTCTGTTCCCCCCCAGTACTAAACACATAGTGGACTGATTCTGTCCCCCCCCAGTACTAAACACATAGTGGACTGATTCTGTTCCCCCCCCATACTAAAACACTAGTGGACTGATTCTGTTCCCCCCCCCAGTACTAAACACATAGTGGACTGATTTCTGTTCCCCCCCCCAGTACTAAACACATGTGGACTGATTCTGTTCCCCCCCCAGTACTAACACATAGTGGACTGATTCTGTTCCCCCCCCCCATACTAACACAGTGGACTGATTCTGTCCCCCCCCCCAGTACTAAACACATAGTGGACTGATTCTGTTCCCCCCCAGTACTAAACACATAGTGGACTGATTCTGTCCCCCCCCCCCCGTACTAAACACATAGTGGACTGATTCTGTTCCCCCCCCCCCCCAGTACTAAACACATAGTGGACTGATTCTGTTCCCCCCCCAGAATTAAACCATAGTGGACTGATTCTGTTCCCCCCCCCAGTACTAACACATAGTGGACTGATTCTGTTCCCCCCCAGTACTAAACACATAGTGGACTGATTCTGTTCCCCCCCCATACTAAACACATAGTGACTG
>NW_021822450.1:0-26960 GCF_901001165.1 Salmo trutta
TAATGTTATGTAATTGGGGCGTTAGAAGGAGGGAAGACAAGAGAGGGAGGGGAGGAAGGAGAGAGGGAGTTGAGAGAGGTAAAGAGGGTGCTGCAAGGCCATGGATTTGATTGGCTAACTAAGTGGCTCAGTTTGACCTCTAAACCCCTGTGTGATGTGATAGGGTGTCTCTCAGAGGAGGGGTGTGGGGGTTGAATAATACATAACTTAGTTTGAGAGAGAGAGAGACAGAAAGAGAGGGAGCGAGAGAGAGAGAGACAGAAAGAGGGAGGAGAGAGAGAGAGAGAGACAGAAAGAGAGGGAGCGAGAGAGAGAGAGACAGAAAGAGGGAGGAGAGAGAGAGAGAGAGACAGAAAGAGAGGGCGAGAGAGAGGAGAGAGAGACGGAGAGAGCGAGAGCGAGAGATGGGATAGAATAGAGAGAGATGAGATAGAATAGAGAGAGATGAGAGACAGAAAGAGGGAGAGAGAGAGGGAGGAGAGAGAGAGACAGAAAGAGGGAGAGAGAGACAGAGGGAGAGCGAGAGACGGAGAGAGGGAGAGGGAGGTGAAGAGAGACACGCAGAGGGAGAGGGAGGAGAGAGAGACACGGAGAGAGGGAGAGGGAGGTGAAGAGAGACACGGAGAGAGGGAGAGGGAGAGAGAGAGAGACGGAGAGAGCGAGAGAGATGGGATAGAATAGAGAGAGATGAGAGAACTTTTAGAAGTAGGAGCTTTATAAAGACATAGACGTGGTTAAATTAGGAACACAGAGACACACTTTTCTCAGCTGGTCCTACAATGGTATTCCCAGGCCTTGGCCCAAACCCTGGGGTATGTTGGTTGGCAAAGACCCAAACAACACACACACACACACACACCGTTCTGGTGTCCTGGGCAGTCTAGCAAGTGTTTCAAGCTGTGTGTGTGCAGGCCAGCGTATGTGTGTGTGTGTGTGTGTGTGTGTGTGTGTATTGCGTTGTCTTCATGTTGCCGCTTGTGTTCTATTATCACCCCCCCCCCCCCCCCCCCCGCTACACCCCCTTCTTGGACTGGGCCACCAGCCAACTGAGCTATGCCGGGAGGCGCCATTGTCCCTGGCGGGGGCGTGTGGGGATGTGTGGGTCCCAGCAGTGCTCTTGCCTCCCTGGTCGTTAATTGATTTCATTGATTAATGTCACTGATTGACTGGGCATGTTACGCACCTGCTGTCCCAGGTGTTGGTTTTCTGACTCGTTCTCTCTCTCTCTCTGTGTGTGTGTGTGTGTGTGTGTGTGTGTGTGTGTGTGTAGTGTGTGTGTGTAGTGTGTGTGTGTGTGTGTGTGTGTGTAGTGTGTGTGTGTGTGTGTGTGTGTGTGTAGTGTGTGTGTGTGTGTAGTGTGTGTGTGTGTAGTGTGTGTGTGTGTGTGTGTGTGTGTGTGTGTGTGTGTGTGTGTGTGTGTGTGTGTGTGTGTGTGTGTGTGTGTGTGTGTGTGTGTGTTGGTAGTTAAGATGAAAGCAAGGACCCAGAACATTTGAACTGTAAAAAAAAAAACACTTTTATTCTGAAGAACCCAATAAAATTATGGCAAATATTTACAAATATTGACTTTGTTTCTTCACCGTACAGTACATAAATCCAAGATTCACAAAACGCACACACACACACTCTGTTGGACAGGAGGACAGATGCACATATTACAATCTGGCTTAAATCCCACCCTATTCGCTTTGTAGTGCACTACTTTTCAATAGAAGTACACTGTTATAAAAAAGAGATTTTAGGGTGTTATTTAGGACCCTGACCATAGACTGATTGTGTAACAATAGATGCACCCAGCGAACTGCAAGTCAACACTTCACAGAACAAATCAACCCCATAAAAACTAAAATAATATTATAATCATTATTATTAACAATAACAACAGTTATATATATATATATAAAAAAAAAATAAGCATAATATCAAAGTCACTTATTTATTTATTTCCAGTTTTACAGAACCAAAAAAAAAATTCAAACAAAAATTCAAAAAAAGAGAGAAATTCAGTGACGTGATATCTTTGGCAAATTGGCAGAAAAAATACATTCAAATATTAAGACGCCACGAGACAGAGACAGAGAGGAGAAAAACACAGCAAGATTTTGTTTTTTGACACTAGAAAATTTGAATAAAAAAAAAACACATTTTTCTTTTAAAGAAGTATTATTTTTTTTCATTTTGACATTGTTTTAAATCGTCCCCTTCCACAATATTGAAGGTTTTTTAATATTTTCTGTTATTTTGTATTTTAATTATTATTTTTTGGATGTAACAAGTTTTGACATTTCCCTCACACTGATATAAGTGTATCTTTAGTTTAAAACAGGCTTTTAGACTCAGGCTTTGGTGATGGCTACAGATATGTTTTCATTCTCAGCTCTGGAGGGAATTCTCTCCTTTCATTTAGATACACAAAAAAAAACAAATTTAGCTATTTTTTTTTTTTTTAACATTTCATCATCTTTCTGTTGTCTAAAATGTGAAAAGGTTAAAAAACGTGTTGACAGGAAGTTGTGGAACCGAGGACTTCTAGTGGTTCTAGAATGTCCCTTCTAGTGGTTCTAGAGTGTCCCTTCTAGTGGTTCTAGAATGTCCCTTCTAGTAGTTCTAGAGTGTCCCTTCTAGTGGTTCTAGAATGTCCCTTCTAGTGGTTCTAGAATGTCGCTTCTAGTGGTTCTAGAATGTCCCTTCTAGTGGTTCTAGAGTGTCCCTTCTAGTGGTTCTAGAGTGTCCCTTCTAGTGGTTCTAGAATGTCCCTTCTAGTGGTTCTAGAATGTCCCTTCTAGTGGTTCTAGAATGTCCCATCTATGATGTCAGATTGTTCAGAGAAGGCCACAGTTTTCTGTGCAGAAGGTTTTCCAACGGGCCCTGGTGAAAATGTCAAAATGTAGGGTATTACTGTATGTAAGGACATACGGTGCCATTTAGTTGAGTACATTTTTATTTTTTATTTTTTTATTTTTATTTAAGTTACTAAAGGCTCAACCGTGTATATTATAATATTGTAACGTTGATTTATTGTAAATAGCATTTTGTGCCACAAATTTGTTGTTGTTGTCGTCGTCACGGTGATATTTAAATGTTGTGGTTTTTTAGGAGTTTTTCTTTTATCTCGTTGTGGTTTTATATTGAGACACAAAAAATTAAAATATGAAATAAAATAAATGATAAAAATGTACATCAAATTTTTTTGGGATCAGATTTTAGTACGGAAATATTTCGTCGGTTTGATCCTCCAGTCAGAAGTGGGAGATACAATGGGAACTAACCTGCAAGATAACAATTGAATCGTTTGCGGGTCAAATAATACCATGAGAAAAATGATGCGTCTTGTCTTTAGAAAACAAAGACTGTATATTTCTATTGTGTATTGAAATGCATTTGAAGATGTGATTTTTTTTTTTTTAAAGCATTGAAACAAGTCCAGGTAGAACACAAGACCTACAGAACAGGAAGACTGTGTCAGAAAAGGGGTTTGCCTTTGGAACGACCTCACTGGGTATCGCTAAGCAACCTATTCCCTTATATAGTGCACTATTACCCTATGGTCCCTGGTCAAATGTAGTGCACTATATAAGGGAATAGGGTGTTATTTGGGATGCACTCCCTGATTCTTTTCCCTTTCCAGCCTTCCAGTTTCTGACAGAACGGGGAATATTATGATATTATTATGAGATCTGAAAAGCCAAAAGAAGAGAAAATTATTATTGTTACTGTCAGAAGAAGGAAGAGGAGGAGGAGGAGGAGGAGGAGGAGAAGGAGGAGGAGGAGGAGGAGGAGAAGAAGGAGGAGGAGGAGGAGGAGGGAGAGGAGAAGGAGGAGGAGAAGAAGAAGGAGGAGGAGAAGAAGGAGGAGGAGGAGGAAGAGGAGAAGGAGGAGGAGAAGGAGGAGGAGAAGAAGGAGGAGGAGAAGGAGGAGGAGGAGAAGGAGGAGGAGAAGAAGGAGGAGGAGGAGGAGGAAGAGGAGAAGAAGGAGGAGGAGGAGGAAGAGGAGAAGGAGGAGGAGAAGGAGGAGGAGAAGAAGGAGGAGGAGAAGGAGGAGGAGGAGGAGAAGGAGGAGGAGGAGGAGGAAGAGGAGAAGAAGGAGGAGGAGAAGGAGGAGGAGGAGGAGAAGGAGGAGGAGGAGGAGAAGGAAGAGGAGGAGCATGGTGTTTGCAACGCCAGGGTTGTGGGTTTGATTCCCACGGGGGACCAGTACGGAAGAAAAAAAATGTATGAAATGTATGCATTCACTACTGTAAGTCGCTCTGGATAAGAGCGTCTGCTAAATGACTAAAATGTAAATGTTAAAAAGAAGAAGGAGGAGGAGGAGGAGGAGGAGGAGGAGAAGAAAATGAAAAATAATAAATAGAGAGGACAGGACAGATGAGGGGGAGATATGATGAGATTAGGGGAAGGAGGGGAAGAAAGATATGGAGATAATACAGAGAGAGAGGAGAGAGAGACAGAGATTGAGAGAGAGGAGAGGAGAGAGAGAGAGAGACAGAGATTGAGAGAGAGGAGAGGAGAGAAAGAGAGAGAGACCGAGATTGAGAGAGAGGAGAGGAGAGAGAGAGAGATTGAGAGAGAGAGGAGAGGAGAGAGAGATTGAGAGAGAGGAGAGGAGAGAGAGAGAGAGAGACCGAGATTGAGAGAGAGGAGAGGAGAGAAAGAGAGAGAGACCGAGATTGAGAGAGAGGAGAGGAGAGAGAGAGAGATTGAGAGAGAGAGGAGAGGAGAGAGAGATTGAGAGAGAGGAGAGGAGAGAGAGAGAGAGAGACCGAGATTGAGAGAGAGGAGAGGGAAAAAGGGAGAGACAGAGAGAGACAGACAGGAGAAGGAAAGAGGGAGCAGGGAGAGGTTGTATTAGAACAGCAGGTTGTGTCTCCCCTGGGGACAGGGGGTTTCACCGCTCTGCAGAGGACAAAGAGAGAGAGAGTGTGTGTGTGTGTGTGTGTGTGTGTGTGTGTGTGTGTGTGTGTGTGTGTGTGTGTGTGTGTGTGTGTGTGTGTGTGGTGTGTGTGTGTGTGTGTGTGTGTCGTGTGTGTGGCCCCTGCCCCACTGTGCGTTACAGTACCACCCACAATGACAGACCCTCAATGTCACGCCTGTCAATCAAAAAGACCCCTCGACCAATGGAAACCCTCCCTCTCTGTCCGTGAGCCAATGAGGTCAGAGCAATGGCAAGATGTATCGTTCTGTAACACAATGGACACGTTCCAAATGGCACCCTGTACCCTTTATAGTGACAAGAACTCATAGGGCCCTGGTCTATAGTAGTGCACTATATAGGGAATAGGGCTCTATAGGGTCCTGGTCTAAAGTAGTGCACTATATAGGGAATAGGGCTCTGGTCACTAGTAGTTCACTATATAGGGAATAGGGCTCTGGTCACTAGTAGTGCACTATATAGGGAATAGGGCCCTGGTCACTAGTAGTTCACTATATAGGGAATAGGGCTCTGGTCTAAAGTAGTGCACTATATAGGGAATAGGGCTCTGGTCACTAGTAGTTCACTATATAGGGAATAGGGCCCTGGTCTAAAGTAGTTCACTATATAGGGAATAGGACTATAGGCCAGGGCCCTATGGCACCCTATTCCCTATATAGTGCACTACTTTAGACCAGAGCCCTATGGAACCCTATTCCCTATATAGTGCACTACTTTAGACCAGAGCCCTATGGCACCCTATTCCCTATATAGTGTATTTTAGGACGCAGCCTCGGTGTCCCTGTGTATTTTAGGACGCAGCCTCGGTGTCCCTGTGTATTTAGGACGCAGCCTCGGTGTCCTTGTGTATTTTAGGACGCAGCCTCGGTGTCCTTGTGTATTTAGGACGCAGCCTCGGTGTCCTTGTGTATTTAGGACGCAGCCTCGGTGTCCTTGTGTATTTAGGATGCAGCCTCGGTGTCCCTGTGTATTTAGGACGCAGCCTCGGTGTCCTTGTGTAGTTGAGTTGAAGGGCTTTAGATGGAGTGGGGATGAAGAGATGATGACTGGATTCACTTCCTCCAGGGGAATGTCTGTCCAACGGTCGATATCTCTTCAAATTGACACTAGCGGAGTGTGTGTGTGTGTGTGTGCGTGTGTGTGTGTGTGTGTGTGTGTGTGTGTGTGTGTGTGTGTGTGTGTGTGTGCGAGTGTGTGTGTGTGTGTGTGTGTGTGTGTGTGTGTGTGTGTGTGCGCGAGTGTGTGTGTGTGTGTGTGTGTGTGTGTGTGCGAGTGTGTGTGTGTGTGTGTGTGTGTGTGTGTGTGTGTGTGTGTGTGTGTGTGTGCGAGTGTGTGTCTGTCTGTCTGTCTGTCTGTGTGTGTGTGTGTGTGTGTGTGTGTGTGTGTGTGTGCGAGTGTGTGTGTGTGCGAGTGTGTGTGTATCCGCAAAGAAAAAAGATAAAGTCTCATGAGAATGAAAATAAAGAAATACAGAGAAATGAGAAGTTAAAGAAAAGACAGACTGCAGTCCCAGAGAAAGGTTCTGAGTTAAAGACAGACTGCAGTCCCAGAGAAAGGTTCTGAGTTAAAGACAGACTGCAGTACCAGAGAAAGGTTCTGAGTTAAAGACAGACTGCAGTACCAGAGAAAGGTTCTGAGTTAAAGACAGACTGCAGTCCCAGAGAAAGGTTCTGAGTTAAAGACAGACTGCAGTACAGAGAAAGGTTCTGAGTTAAAGACAGACTGCAGTCCCAGAGAAAGGTTCTGAGTTAAAGACAGACTGCAGTACCAGAGAAAGGTTCTGAGTTAAAGACAGACTGCAGTCCCAGAGAAAGGTTCTGAGTTAAAGACAGACTGCAGTACCAGAGAAAGGTTCTGAGTTAAAGACAGACTGCAGTCCCAGAGAAAGGTTCTGAGTTAAAGACAGACTGCAGTACCAGAGAAAGGTTCTGAGTTAAAGACAGACTGCAGTACCAGAGAAAGGTTCTGAGTTAAAGACAGACTGCAGTACCAGAGAAAGGTTCTGAGTTAAAGACAGACTGCAGTCCCAGAGAAAGGTTCTGAGTTAAAGACAGACTGCAGTACCAGAGAAAGGTTCTGAGTTAAAGACAGACTGCAGTACCAGAGAAAGGTTCTGAGTTAAAGACAGACTGCAGTACCAGAGAAAGGTTCTGAGTTAAAGACAGACTGCAGTACCAGAGAAAGGTTCTGAGTTAAAGACAGACTGCAGTACCAGAGAAAGGTTCTGAGTTAAAGACAGACTGCAGTCCCAGAGAAAGGTTCTGAGTTAAAGACAGACTGCAGTACCAGAGAAAGGTTCTGAGTTAAAGACAGACTGCAGTACCAGAGAAAGGTTCTGAGTTAAAGACAGACTGCAGTACCAGAGAAAGGTTCTGAGTTAAAGACAGACTGCAGTCCCAGAGAAAGGTTCTGAGTTAAAGACAGACTGCAGTACCAGAGAAAGGTTCTGAGTTAAAGACAGACTGCAGTACCAGAGAAAGGTTCTGAGTTAAAGACAGACTGCAGTACCAGAGAAAGGTTCTGAGTTAAAGACAGACTGCAGTCCCAGAGAAAGGTTCTGAGTTAAAGACAGACTGCAGTCCCAGAGAAAGGTTCTGAGTTAAAGACAGACTGCAGTCCCAGAGAAAGGTTCTGAGTTAAAGACAGACTGCAGTCCCAGAGAAAGGTTCTGAGTTAAAGACAGACTGCAGTCCCAGAGAAAGGTTCTGAGTTAAAGACAGACTGCAGTACCAGAGAAAGGTTCTGAGTTAAAGACAGACTGCAGTACCAGAGAAAGGTTCTGAGTTAAAGACAGACTGCAGTCCCAGAGAAAGGTTCTGAGTTAAAGACAGACTGCAGTACCAGAGAAAGGTTCTGAGTTAAAGACAGACTGCAGTACCAGAGAAAGGTTCTGAGATTTAGTTAATCACAGTTAGAAGTCACTATTGACTTAACTTAAATCAAGGAGATAACAGACATATTTCATGATGATCGAGTGGTAGTTTTAAATTAAAGAAATATCTGACATATTTCATGATGATCGAGTGATAGTTTTAAATTAAAGAAATATCTGACATATTTCATGATGATCGAGTGATAGTTTTAAATTAAAGAAATATCTGACATATTTCATGATGATCGAGTGGTAGCCTAGCCTTCCGCTACATGATTGTGTCTGGGTTTTCTGTGCTTGATTAAGTAGCCTGTCTGAGTTTTTATTAAAAAAATTCTGCAAATATGCAAATTCTGCTCTAAAAGTCTGTATTCCGATTGGTTGTCCCGACCTAACTCACTTCCTGTTCATTGTCCAATTGGATTATGTCATGACGATATGTTGACCTATTGACCCAAGCCTGGAGGCCATGGGGGTGTAGCCAGGTTGGTTTGGCTCGAGGAAAGAACATCCATTCGGGCTCTAGCTAGGGGCAGCCATTTTGTGTCTGTGTAGATCAGTGGCACTTGTTTTAGTGATGTGTGGTCAGTAGGGGAGTGTTCAGGTATAAACCTAAAGGCACCTTATTTTGTCAGCTGGTGAGTTTCAGGATCTAATGCCTCAGAATCAAGAAAGAGAGAGAGAATGTTCAGGATGGGTTCCACTGCAGAGTTAGAGTTTAGTAGAACGGACAAAGGCAAGGCCCGCGTCCCGAATGGCACCCTGTTCCCCATGTAGTGCACTGGCTGCTGTTGCAGAGAAACGGTGCCATTTGAGACGCAGAGCGTGAAATCTGTACACTGGACTGTAGCCATCCCATACCGTTCTAGTGGTTCTAGAATGTCCCATCTAGTGGTTCTAGAATGTCCCTTCTAGTGGTTCTAGAATGTCCCATCTAGTGGTTCTAGAATGTCCCTTTGAGTGGTTCTAGAATGTCCCATCTAGTGGTTCTAGAATGTCCCTTCTAGTGGTTCTAGAATTTCCCTTCTAGTGGTTCTAGAATGTCCCATCTAGTGGTTCTGGAATGTCTAGTGGTTCTGGAATGTCTAGTGGTTCTAGAATGTCTAATGGTTCTGGGATGTCTAGTGATTCTAGAATGTCTAGTGGTTCTGGAATGTCTATTGGTTCTGGGATGTCTAGGGGTTCTAGAATGTCTATTGGTTCTGGAAAGTCTATTGGTTCTGGAATGTCCCTTCTAGTGGTTGTAGAATGTCTGGTGGTTGTAGAATGTCCGGTGGTTCTAGAATGTCCGGTGGTTGTAGAATGTCTAGTGGTTGTAGAATGTCTGGTGGTTCTAGAATGTCTAGTGGGTGTAGAATGTCTAGTGGTTGTAGAATGTCTAGTGGTTCTAGAATGTCTAGTGGTTCTAGAATGTCTAGTGGTTCTAGAATGTCTAGTGGGTGTAGAATGTCTAGTGGGTGTAGAATGTCTAGTGGGTGTAGAATGTCTAGTGGTTGTAGAATGTCTAGTGGTTGTAGAATGTCTAGTGGTTGTAGAATGTCTAGTGGTTGTAGAATGTCTAGTGGTTGTAGAATGTCTAGTGGTTGTAGAATGTCTAGTGGTTGTAGAATGTCTAGTGGGTGTAGAATGTCTATGGGTTCTAGAATGTCTAGTGGTTGTAGAATGTCTAGTGGTTGTAGAATGTCTAGTGGGTGTAGAATGTCTAGTGGTTCTAGAATGTCTAGTGGTTGTAGAATGTCTAGTGGTTGTAGAATGTCTGGTGGTTCTAGAATGTCTAGTGGTTGTAGAATGTCTAGTGGTTGTAGAATGTCTAGTGGTTGTAGAATGTCTAGTGGTTGTAGAATGTCTAGTGGTTGTAGAATGTCTGGTGGTTCTAGAATGTCTAGTGGTTGTAGAATGTCTAGTGGTTGTAGAATGTCTAGTGGTTGTAGAATGTCTAGTGGTTCTAGAATGTCTTGTGGTTGTAGAATGTCTAGTGGTTGTAGAATGTCCAGTGGTTGTAGAATGTCCGGTGGTTCTAGAATGTCCGGTGGTTGTAGAATGTCCGGTGGTTCTAGAATGTCCGGTGGTTCTAGAATGTCTGGTGGTTGTAGAATGTCTAGTGGTTGTAGAATGTCTAGTGGTTGTAGAATGTCTGGTGGTTCTAGAATGTCTGGTGGTTCTAGAATGTCTAGTGGTTGTAGAATGTCTAGTGGTTGTAGAATGTCTAGTGGGTGTAGAATGTCTATGGGTTCTAGAATGTCTAGTGGTTGTAGAATGTCTAGTGGTTGTAGAATGTCTAATGGTTGTAGAATGTCTAGTGGGTGTAGAATGTCTATGGGTTCTAGAATGTCTAGTGGTTGTAGAATGTCTAGTGGTTGTAGAATGTCTAGTGGTTGTAGAATGTCTGGTGGTTGTAGAATGTCTGGTGGTTCTAGAATGTCTAGTGCTTGTAGAATGTCCGGTGGTTGTAGAATGTCCGGTGGTTCTAGAATGTCTGGTGGTTCTAGAATGTCTAGTGGTTGTAGAATGTCTAGTGGTTGTAGAATGTCTAGTGGTTCTAGAATGTCTAGTGGTTGTAGAATGTCTAGTGGTTGTAGAATGTCCGGTGGTTCTAGAATGTCTGGTGGTTCTAGAATGTCTAGTGGTTGTAGAATGTCTAGTGGTTGTAGAATGTCTAGTGGTTCTAGAATGTCTGGTGGTTCTAGAATGTCTAGTGGTTGTAGAATGTCCGGTGGTTGTAGAATGTCCGGTGGTTCTAGAATGTCCGGTGGTTCTAGAATGTCCGGTGGTTCTAGAATGTCCGGTGGTTGTAGAATGTCCGGTGGTTCTAGAATGTCCGGTGGTTCTAGAATGTCCGGTGGTTCTAGAATGTCCGGTGGTTCTAGAATGTCCGGTGGTTCTAGAATGTCTGGTGGTTCTAGAATGTCTAGTGGTTGTAGAATGTCTAGTGGTTGTAGAATGTCTAGTGGTTCTAGAATGTCTGGTGGTTCTAGAATGTCTAGTGGTTGTAGAATGTCCGGTGGTTGTAGAATGTCCGGTGGTTCTAGAATGTCCGGTGGTTCTAGAATGTCCGGTGGTTCTAGAATGTCCGGTGGTTGTAGAATGTCCGGTGGTTCTAGAATGTCCGGTGGTTCTAGAATGTCCGGTGGTTCTAGAATGTCCGGTGGTTCTAGAATGTCCGGTGGTTCTAGAATGTCCGTTCTAGTAATACTAAGTCCACAGGGTTTACCCATATCGAGCACGCGAGGCGAACCACAGTAAGGGGTTTTCTTTAGAGTTGCGTACAAAACAACTTTATTAAGGTCTACAAATGTGTAACTGAAGGATTATTTTCTATCTATTTTACAACAGAGATTGAAACAACAGTTTGTTCAGTAGTTTTCTGTAGATATATAGATAGATATATATATATATATATATATATATATATCTCTTTATGTTCAGTTTTGGTTCCTTCCAACCAGACAGCTACAACTACATTGTAGCATATACACACACACACACACACACACACACACACACACACACACACACACACACACACACACACACACACACACACAGAGAGAGCGTATCCAAAACAACAAGTCACTCTCAGGCTAAAAACTACATCACACCTTTTTTATTCTTTTTTTTGTTTTGTTTTGTTTTGTTTGTCACTAAAATCTAAATGTTTAAATATCATGAATATTTCAAAATCGATATTGATATCTAGACTTATTTTAGTCCTTTTAAGTGATTTTTAATAATATACAAATCTCATACAGACGGGCCGGTTACGGGAGAAATGGCACTAAAAGGCTAGAACCCGCTCTTAACCACAGATCTAGAATCAGTTTAGCCTCTCCCAGGTCCGATCCTTAACCATTGGAGGGGGTTATATAACTGACCTTAGATCAGTGACTAGGGACAGTTCCCTGCATACTGGTTGGTTTGTGTCAGAGTATCAGTAAAGGCCTAACTCATGCATTGTCACAGCGCAGAACACATAGAGGGGGGGGGGAGAAAAACAATAGGTTTCAGTTCATTCTCCCACTGAAGAACGAATGTCTAATGGAAGACAAGCACTAAGAAGGAGAAGAAGAAGAAGGAGGAGTCAAAATGGCGTCTATGTGAAGGTGATTTGGGTCACTTTGTGCTTCTTGTCGTTAGTCAGCCACACCACTGGGGGGGGGCACCACTATCTTTGGGGATTTTGGAGAGAATGAGAGAGAGAGACGAGGGGGTGTGGCCACCATTACTACTTCCTGGTTACTCATTAGCATATTCAGGATGTGGGAAAATAATGGAAATCGCCTCTAAAAACGGAAAGACAGAGCCGTAATTATACAGTCACTTCTGAGTGCAGCGAAAAGGGATTTAAATATATTACTCTCTCTCCCTCTCTCGCTATATATATATCTATCTATCTATCTATCTATCTATCTATCTATCTATCTATCTATCTATCTATCTATCTATCTATCTTATTCGCCAGAAACTCTGGAGGCCCCTATTCTGTGCCTGCCTGCCTGCCTGCCTGCCTGCCTGCCTGCCGGTCTGCCTGCCTGCCGGTCTGCCTGCCTGCCTGCCTGCCTGCCGGTCTGCCTGTCTGTCTGTCTGTCTGTCTGTCTGTCTGTCTGTCTGTCTGTCTGTCTGTCTGTCTGTCTGTCTGTCTGTCTGTCTGTCTGTCTGTCTGCCTGTCTGCCTGCCTGTCTGCCTGTCTGTCTGTCTGTCTGTCTGCCTGTCTGTCTGTCTGTCTGCCTGTCTGTCTGTCTATCCGCCGTCCTTCCTCCCAAAGTGGGCACTTTCTTCATTTCCCTTCACTGAGTTCAAAGGAAATGACTGGTATAACAATAATATATTTTTTTAAAAAGCCTCTACCAATCCAATGGTTTTAGATGTGTTGGAAGTAGTGAGCGAGTGTACACTTCAGAAGAAAGGAGATCCTATTGGGATTCACCCTCTACGACGTACTTATCAGGCTGTAACGTGGAGGCTGTTCAGTTCCACCTCTCCAGGTCTTTATCTCTGCTGGGCGGCTAGTCTCCCTGGCTACTAGTTAATTGATTGATTGATTGATTAATGCCAGTGATTGGCCAGACAGTCTAGTTACCTGGTGTCCCAGGTCTAAATCAGTCCCTGGTTAGAGGGGCAGGACGACAACCAGGAGAGCTCTGGACTACAGTCAAATAGTCCTGGTGGAAATAACAACAACCAATCTGACCTGGGATCAGCTTGCCCTCCTCCAGATCCTATCCCTACCCGTTAGGTGGTAAACTCTCCAATCTGACCTGGGATCAGCTTGCCCTCCTCCTCCTCCAGATCCTATCCCTACCCGTTAGGTGGTAAACTCTCCAATCTGACCTGGGATCAGCTTGCCCTCCTCCTCCTCCAGATCCTATCCCTACCCGTTAGGTGGTAAACTCTCCAATCTGACCTGGGATCAGCTTGCCCTCCTCCTCCTCCAGATCCTATCCCTACCCGTCAGGTGGTAAACTCTCCAATCTGACCTGGGATCAGCTTGCCCTCCTCCTCCTCCAGATCCTATCCCTACCCGTCAGGTGGTAAACTCTCCAATCTGACCTGGGATCAGCTTGCCCTCCTCCAGATCCTATCCCTACCCGTTAGGTGGTAAACTCTCCAATCTGACCTGGGATCAGCTTGCCCTCCTCCTCCTCCAGATCCTATCCCTACCCGTTAGGTGGTAAACTCTCCAATCTGACCTGGGATCAGCTTGCCCTCCTCCTCCTCCAGATCCTATCCCTACCCGTTAGGTGGTAAACTGGACCTCTGTCTCTGTGGGTGCATCCTTCCTGTTTATTCCACGTTATCGTAACAGGTGCAATAGCAATAGGTCAGTGTCTCAGCTCAGCAGGGATTGGTCGGGCTCAAGTGTCAATCAAAAGCGCGCAGTCGGGTGTTTACTGATGTAAAGCAGATCTTCCTCCTCGTCCTCTTCGTCCACTTTCTCTTCCTCCACCTCTCCTTCTTGTTTCTCCTCCTCTCCTTCCTATTTCTCCTCCTCTCCTTCCTCCTCCTCTCCTTCCTGTTTCTCCTCCTCTCCTTCCTGTTTCTCCTCCTCTCCTTCCTGTTTCTTCTCCTCTCCTTCCTGTTTCTCCTCCTCTCCTTCCTGTTTCTCCTCCTCTCCTTCCTGTTTCTTCTCCTCTCCTTCCTGTTTCTCCTCCTCTCCTTCCTGTTTCTCCTCCTCTCCTTCATCCTCCTCTCCTTCCTCCTCCTCTCCTTCCTGTTTCTCCTCCTCTCCTTCCTGTTTCTCCTCCTCTCCTTCCTGTTTCTCCTCCTCTCCTTCCTGTTTCTCCTCCTCTCCTTCCTCCTCCTCTCCTTCCTGTTTCTCCTCCTCTCCTTCCTGTTTCTCCTCCTCTCCTTCCTCCTCTGCCAGTCGGCAGGCTACTATTGGACAGTGCTGGTGCTATCTCTCCTTTCTTCCTCCTCATCCTCCTCTTCATCGTTGATGGGCGGGGTCAGTGGCGGTCGTAGGCGGAGGCAGTTGCCGTGGCAGCCGGTCCCGCCCCTCGCGATGCCGCGCTGTAGTAGTACGGCGACCCTACACACACACACACACACACACACACACACACACACACACACACACACACACACACACACACACACACACACACACACACACACACACACACACTCAGTTAGTGGCTGGGCGAGAGCAGCATTGTTATAGTTGACGTGAAGATGGTCACACACACACTCTCACACACACACACACACACACACACACACACACACACACACACACACACACACACACACACACACACACACACACACACACAGAGCGCTGCTACTTCTAATCCCCTGTGCCACACACTCCCCTCGCGGATACCTGTCCCTGTCATATCCATCCATCACACACTGACACCTACCTCCCCTGTACCTCTACCTGTCAGCCTCTGTCTGTCTGTCTGTCTGTCTGTCTGTCTGTCTGTCTGTCTGTCTGTCTGTCTGTCTGTCTGTCTGTCTGTCTGTCTGTCTGTCTGTCTGTCTGTCTGTCTGTCTGTCTGTCTGTCTGTCTGTCTGTCTGTCTGTCTGTACTATAGGTAATTCCACTCGACTGTCTGGAAGTACAGCGCTACTGTTAATCCCACCTTGCATCTGTCCCGTCTGGCTGGCAGTGAAGAGACCAGAGGAACAGCCGATCTCCGTCCCCAGGAGAGACCCATAGTCCTGTTGGAACACTGAGAGAGAGAGAGGACATCACTACAGGTTAATAACCTCTGAACCCTGACCTCTCTCTGACCCCTGACCTGTAATCTCTGACACAGACACAACCGTAAGGTTAGTTAGAGAACTCGACTTTGTGTCAAGTCCTCAATAATGGCGTCTACGACAGCACGGGGAGGGGGGGGGGGCAAGTGCCGTTGAGGCCATCTCCATTTTGAAGTAGTCCATTTTCTCTTCTTCATTTTATATTTGAAAAAGAGGCTCAGTCTAATATTGATGATTTACTGCCACCTCCAGGGCTGAAGTCCTGAACTATAGATTGTGTGGCATTCATTTATTGTGACCACTAGATGGCGATAATATAGATTAAAACCATTAACAAGCCATAGTATCCTATTAGAAGAAGAAGACATTGCTCTGATCATAAGCCTGATCGCTCCCATAGGAATCACCACCCAGTCGACTACTTTAAAATGGTGGAAGCCTTCAAAGTCCACAAACCCCCCCCCCAAAAAAAACTGTATTCTATCCCCAAGTTAAGTCATCTAATTATCTCTATGGACAACAACACTACAGTCAATCTACAGTCAGTGTAGACTACAGACTAACCCCTGACCTCTATAAACCCCATAACCTCGTGGTCAGCACAGACTGAACTTCAACCTCCAGTGATATCAAATTCACACATAGGGCTCTGGTCTAAAGTAGTGCACTACATAGGGAATAGGGTTCCACAGGGCTCTGGTCTAAAGTAGTGCACTATATAGGGAATAGGGTTCCATAGGGCTCTGGTCTAAAGTAGTGCACTATATATAGGGAATAGGGTTCCACAGGGCTCTGGTCTAAAGTAGTGCACTATATAGGGAATAGGGTTCCATAGGGCTCTGGTCTAAAGTAGTGCACTATATATAGGGAATAGGGTTCCATAGGGCTCTGGTCTAAAGTAGTGCACTATATAGGGAATAGGGTTCCATAGGGCTCTGGTCTAAAGTAGTGCACTATATAGGGAATAGGGCTCTGGTCTAAAGTAGTGCACTATATAGGGAATAGGGCTCTGGTCACTAGTAGTTCACTATATAGGGAATAGGGCTCTGGTCTAAAGTAGTGCACTATATATGGAATAGGGCTCTGGTCTAAAGTAGTGCACTATATAGGGAATAGGGCTCTGGTCTAAAGTAGTGCACTATATAGGGAATAGGGTTCCACAGGGCTGGTCTAAAGTAGTGCACTATATAGGGAATAGGGTTCCATAGGGCTCTGGTCTAAAGTAGTGCACTATATAGGGAATAGGGTGCCATTGGGATTAGAATGGTTGATTGGTTAATTGGTTAATTGGTTAATTGGTTAATTGGTTAATTGAATAATGTCCATGATGGGTGTAGGGGTTATTGCCTTACCTAACAGGCTGGGGTTTGGAAATCTCCAGGACTCGTTATATGTGGAATACTGAGGGTGGGAATAGGGACTCCCCGAAAAATCTCCTCCTGGAACAGAAACAGTTAGGGACCGTTATTAACCGTTAATAACGGATATGAACAGATATGAACTAGCTAGCGACAGCTAACAACAGATAGGAACAGATAGGAACAGCTAACAGCTAACAGCTAACAACAGATAGGAACAGATGGGAACAGACAGGAACAGACAGGAACAGATAGGAACAGATAGGAACAGATAGGAACAGACAGGAACAGACAGGAACAGATAGGAACAGACAGGAACAGACAGGAACAGACAGGAACAGATAGGAACAGACGGGAACAGACAGGAACAGATAGGAACAGACAGGAACAGATAGGAACAGATAGGAACAGACAGGAACAGATAGGAACAGACAGGAACAGACAGGAACAGACAGGAACAGACAGGAACAGACAGGGAGTAACAGACAGGAAGTAACAGACAGGAACAGACAGGAACAGACGGAAACAGATAGGAGCAGACAGGAACAGACAGGAACAGATAGGAGCAGACAGGAACAGACAGGAACAGATAGGAGCAGACAGTAGTAGCGTATCTCTCTCCTTCCTCTTCAACCTTTCTTCCTCTTCTCTCTCTCTCGTTATTTTTCCCCCACAATCCAGCCGCCACCCTCACATCAAAACAACATTCCCTGTCCTCTCCTCCCCTCTCTCTCTCTCTCTCTCTCTCTCTCTCTCTCTCTCTCTCTCTCTCTCTCTCTCTCTCTCTCTTCTTGTTTTCCTCAAAACCTTTACTCCTCCCCAGGGATTCTTCTCCCTTAGCTGACAGTCACTGAGCCCTCCCTCCTTCCCTCTGTCTCTCTCCCCCGTTCTGTCCGTTCTGCCTCAGTGATTCGCCACCCCCCCGAGAGAGCGCGCTAGAGAGAGAGAGAGAGAGAGCATTGCTATATGAGGATTATAATAGACTAGACAAAGAAGAGAAGAGAAGAGATGATGAACAGTATTAGAGAGAGTCTCCTGTCAGGTGAACAGTATTAGAGAGAGTCTCCTGTCAGGTGAACAGAGAGTCTCCTGTCAGGTGAACAGTATATTAGAGAGTCTCCTGTCAGGTGAACAGTATTAGAGAGAGTCTCCTGTCAGGTGAACAGTATTAGAGAGAGTCTCCTGTCAGGTGAACAGTATTAGAGAGTCTCCTGTCAGGTGAACAGTATTAGAGAGAGTCTCCTGTCAGGTAAACAGTATTAGAGAGAGTCTCCTGTCAGGTGAACAGTATTAGAGAGTCTCCTGTCAGGTGAACAGTATTAGAGAGAGTCTCCTGTCAGGTGAACAGTATTAGAGAGAGTCTCCTGTCAGGTGAATAGTATTAGAGAGAGTATCCTGTCAGGTGAACAGTATTAGAGAGAGTCTCCTGTCAGGTGAACAGTATTAGAGAGAGTCTCCTGTCAGGTTGAACAGTATTAGAGAGAGTCTCCTGTCAGTGTGAACAGTATTAGAGAGTCTCCTGTCAGGTGAACAGAATTAGAGAGAGTCTCCTGTCAGGTGAACAGTATTAGAGAGAGTCTCCTGTCAGGTGAACAGTATTAGAGAGAATCTCCTGTCAGGTGAACAGTATTAGAGAGAGACTCCTGTCAGGTGAACAGTATTAGAGAGTCTCCTGTCAGGTGAACAGAGAGTCTCCTGTCAGGTGAACAGTATTAGAGAGAGTCTCCTGTCAGGTGAACAGAGAGTCTCCTGTCAGGTGAACAGTATTAGAGAGAGTCTCCTGTCAGGTGAACAGTATTAGAGAGAGTCTCCTGTCAGGTGAACAGTATTAGAGAGTCTCCTGTCAGGTGAACAGTATTAGAGAGAGTCTCCTGTCAGGTGAACAGTATTAGAGAGAGTCTCCTGTCAGGTGAACAGTATTAGAGAGAGTCTCCTGTCAGGTGAACAGTATTAGAGAGAGTCTCCTGTCAGGTGAACAGTATTAGAGAGTCTCCTGTCAGGTGAACAGTATTAGAGAGTCTCCTGTCAGGTGAACAGAGAGTCTCCTGTCAGGTGAACAGTATTAGAGAGAGTCTCCTGTCAGGTGAACAGTATTAGAGAGAGTCCTGTCAGGTGAACAGTATTAGAGAGTCTCCTGTCAGGTGAACAGTATTAGAGAGTCTCCTGTCAGGTGAACAGAGAGTCTCCTGTCAGGTGAACAGTATTAGAGAGAGACTCCTGTCAGGTGAACAGTATTAGAGAGAGACTCCTGTCAGGTGAACAGTATTAGAAAGTCTCCTGTCAGGTGAACAGAGAGTCTCCTGTCAGGTGAACAGTATTAGAGAGAGTCTCCTGTCAGGTGAACAGTATTAGAGAGTCTCCTGTCAGGTGAACAGTATTAGAGAGTCTCCTGTCAGGTGAACAGAGAGTCTCCTGTCAGGTGAACAGTATTAGAAAGAGTCTCCTGTCAGGTGAACAGTATTAGAGAGAGTCCTGTCAGGTGAACAGTATTAGAGAGTCTCCTGTCAGGTGAACAGTATTAGAGAGTCTCCTGTCAGGTGAACAGAGAGTCTCCTGTCAGGTGAACAGTATTAGAGAGAGTCTCCTGTCAGGTGAACAGTATTAGAGAGAGACTCCTGTCAGGTGAACAGTATTAGAAAGTCTCCTGTCAGGTGAACAGAGAGTCTCCTGTCAGGTGAACAGTATTAGAGAGTCTCCTGTCAGGTGAACAGAGAGTCTCCTGTCAGGTGAACAGTATTAGAGAGAGTCTCCTGTCAGGTGAACAGTATTAGAGAGAGTCTCCTGTCAGGTGAACAGTATTAGAGAGAGTCTCCTGTCAGGTGAACAGTATTAGAGAGAGTCTCCTGTCAGGTGAACAGTATTAGAGAGAGTCTCCTGTCAGGTGAACAGTATTAGAGAGAGTCTCCTGTCAGGTGAACAGTATTAGAGAGAGTCTCCTGTCAGGTGAACAGAGAGTCTCCTGTCAGGTGAACAGTATTAGAGAGAGTCTCCTGTCAGGTGAACAGTTTTAGAGAGAGTCTCCTGTCAGGTGAACAGTATTAGAGAGTCTCCTGTCAGGTGAACAGTATTAGAGAGTCTCCTGTCAGGTGAACAGTATTAGAGAGAGTCTCCTGTCAGGTGAACAGTATTAGAGAGAGTCTCCTGTCAGGTGAACAGTATTAGAGAGAGTCTCCTGTCAGGTGAACAGTATTAGAGAGAGTCTCCTGTCAGGTGAACAGTATTAGAGAGAGTCTCCTGTCAGGTGAACAGTATTAGAGAGAGTCTCCTGTCAGGTGAACAGTATTAGAGAGTCTCCTGTCAGGTGAACAGTATTAGAGAGTCTCCTGTCAGGTGAACAGAGAGTCTCCTGTCAGGTGAACAGTATTAGAGAGAGTCTCCTGTCAGGTGAACAGTATTAGAGAGAGTCTCCTGTCAGGTGAACAGTATTAGAGAGAGTCTCCTGTCAGGTGAACAGTATTAGAGAGAGTCTCCTGTCAGGTGAACAGTTTTAGAGAGAGTCTCCTGTCAGGTGAACAGTATTAGAGAGAGTCTCCTGTCAGGTGAACAGTATTAGAGAGAGTCTCCTGTCAGGTGAACAGTATTAGAGAGTCTCCTGTCAGGTGAACAGTATTAGAGAGAGTCTCCTGTCAGGTGAACAGTATTAGAGAGAGTCTCCTGTCAGGTGAACAGTATTAGAGAGAGTCTCCTGTCAGGTGAACAGTATTAGAGAGTCTCCTGTCCTGAGGTACTGTGGTGAAGAGCCTGAGGTACTGTGGTGAAGAGCCTCCTGTCCTGAGCTACTGTGGTGAAGAGCCTGAGGTACTGTGGTGAAGAGCCTCCTGTCCTGAGCTACTGTGGTGAAGAGCCTGAGGTACTGTGGTGAAGAGCCTCCTGTCCTGAGGTACTGTGGTGAAGAGCCTGAGGTACTGTGGTGAAGAGCCTCCTGTCCTGAGGTACTGTGATGAAGAGCCTCCTGTCCTGAGGTACTGTGGTGAAGAGTTATGTTTGCGTCCCAAATGGCACCCTATTCCCCTTTTGGACCACGGTCAGAAGTAGTGCACTGGATAATACACTGCATGGCCAACAGTGTGTGGACACCTGGTCATCAAACATCTCATTCCAAAATCATGGGCATTAATATGGAGTTGGTCCCCCACCCCTTTGCTGCTATAACAGCCTCCACTCTTCTGGGAAGGCTTTCCACTAGATGTTGGAACATTGCTGCTATAACAGCCTCCTCTCTTCTGGGAAGGCTTTCCACTAGATGTTGGAACATTGCTGCTATAACAGCCTCCTCTCTCCTGGGAAGGCTTTCCACTAGATGTTGGAACATTGCTGCTATAACAGCCTCCACTCTTCTGGGAAGGCTTTCCACTAGATGTTGGAACATTGCTGCGGGGGACTTACTTCCATTCACCCACAAGAGCATTAGGGAGGTGGCGTTCTCCTGGCATCCGCCAAAAACCAGATTCGTCCGTCGGACTGCCAGATGGTGAAGCGCGATTCATCACTCCAGAGAAGGCGTTTCCAATGCTCCAGAGTCCAATGGCGGGCGAGCTTTACACCACTCCAGCCGACGCTTGGCATTGCGCATGGTAATCTTAGGCTTGTGTGCGGCTGCTCGGCCACGGAAACCCATTTCATGGAGCTCCCGACGAACAGTTCATGTGCTGACGTTGCTTCCAGAGGCAGTTTGGTACTCAGTAGTGAGTGTTGCAACCGAGAACAGATGATTTTTACGCGCTACACGCTTCAGCACTCGCCGGTCCCGTTCTGTGAGCTTGTGTGGCCTACCACTTCGCGGCTGAGCCGTTGTTGCTCCTCGACGTTTCCACTTCACAATAACCGGGGCAGCTCTAGCAGGGCAGAAATTTGACAAAACGGACTTGTTGGAAAGGTGTCATCCTATGACGGTGCCACGTTGAAAGTCACTGAGCTCTTCTTCAGTAAGGCCATTCTACTGCCGATGTTTGTCTATGGAGATTGCATGGCTGTGTGCTCGATTTTATACACCTGTAAGCAACAGGTGTGGCTGAAATAGAATCCACTCATTTTTATACCAGTATCACGATACCTGTTAGCATCGTGGCAAGGAAACAAAACACAAAGTGGATTTAACTTCTTCAGGAAGACTGTCCTAATGTTAGAAACAAACATCATTATGTTGTCGTCCAGAGTCACATTTATTTAGTTATCAAGTTGTAGCTGGGTCTACTACAGGTTTATAAAGAGCTGGGTCTACTACAGGTTAATAAAGAGCTGGGTTTACTACAGGTTTATAAAGAGCTGGGTCTACTACAGGTTAATAAAGAGCTGGGTCTACTACAGGTTAATAAAGAGCTGGGTCTACTACAGGTTTATAAAGGACTAAAGAGCTGGGTCTACTACAGGTTTATAAAGAGCTGGGTCTACTACAGGTTAATAAAGAGCTGGGTCTACTACAGGTTTATAAAGAGCTGGGTCTACTACAGGTTTATAAAGGACTAAAGAGCTGGGTCTACTACAGGTTTATAAAGAGCTGGGTCTACTACAGGTTAATAAAGAGCTGGGTCTACTACAGGTTTATAAAGAGCTGGGTCTACTACAGGTTAATAAAGAGCTGGGTCTACTACAGGTTAATAAAGAGCTGGGTCTACTACAGGTTAATAAAGAGCTGGGTCTACTACAGGTTTATAAAGAGCTGGGTCTACTACAGGTTAATAAAGAGCTGGGTCTACTACAGGTTAATAAAGAGCTGGGTCTACTACAGGTTATAAAGAGCGGGTCTACTACAGGTTTAAAGAGCTGGGTCTACTACAGGTTATAAAGAGCTGGGTTCTAACAGGTTAATAAAGAGCTGGGTCTACTACAGGTTAATAAAGAGCTGGGTCTACTACAGGTTTATAAAGAGCTGGGTCTACTACAGGTTAATAAAGAGCTGGGTCTACTACAGGTTAATAAAGAGCTGGGTCTACTACAGGTTAATAAAGAGCTGGGTCTACTACAGGTTAATAAAGAGCTGGGTCTACTACAGGTTAATAAAGAGCTGGGTCTACTACAGGTTAATAAAGAGCTGGGTCTACTACAGGTTATAAAGAGCTGGGTCTACTACAGGTTATAAAGAGCTGGGTCTACTACAGGTTAATAAAGAGCTGGGTCTACTACAGGTTATAAAGAGCTGGGTCTACTACAGGTTAATAAAGAGCTGGGTCTACTACAGGTTTATAAAGAGCTGGGTCTACTACAGGTTAATAAAGAGCTGGGTCTACTACAGGTTAATAAAGAGCTGGGTCTACTACAGGTTTATAAAGAGCTGGGTCTACTACAGGTTAATAAAGAGCTGGGTCTACTACAGGTTAATAAAGAGCTGGGTCTACTACAGGTTAATAAAGAGCTGGGTACTACAGGTTAATAAAGAGCTGGGTCTACTACAGGTTAATAAAGAGCTGGGTCTACTACAGGTTAATAAGAGCTGGGTCTACTACAGGTTTATAAAGAGCTGGGTCTACTACAGGTTAATAAAGAGCTGGGTCTACTACAGGTTTATAAAGAGCTGGGTCTACTACAGGTTAATAAAGAGCTGGGTCTACTACAGGTTTATAAAGAGCTGGGTCTACTACAGGTTTATAAAGAGCTGGGTCTACTACAGGTTTATAAAGAGCTGGGTCTACTACAGGTTAATAAAGAGCTGGGTACTACAGGTTAATAAAGAGCTGGGTCTACTACAGGTTAATAAAGAGCTGGGTACTACAGGTTAATAAAGAGCTGGGTCTACTACAGGTTAATAAAGAGCTGGGTCTACTACAGGTTAATAAAGAGCTGGGTCTACTACAGGTTTATAAAGAGCTGGGTCTACTACAGGTTAATAAAGAGCTGGGTCTACTACAGGTTATAAAGAGCTGGGTCTACTACAGGTTTATAAAGAGCTGGGTACTACAGGTTTATAAGAGCTGGGTCTACTACAGGTTAATAAAGAGCTGGGTCTACTACAGGTTAATAAAGAGCTGGGTCTACTACAGGTTAATAAAGAGCTGGGTCTACTACAGGTTAATAAAGAGCTGGGTCTACTACAGGTTAATAAAGAGCTGGGTCCACTACAGGTTAATAAAGAGCTGGGTCTACTACAGGTTTATAAAGAGCTGGGTCTACTACAGGTTAATAAAGAGCTGGGTCTACTACAGGTTTATAAAGAGCTGGGTCTACTACAGGTTTATAAAGAGCTGGGTCTACTACAGGTTAATAAAGAGCTGGGTCTACTACAGGTTTATAAAGAGCTGGGTCTACTACAGGTTAATAAAGAGCTGGGTCTACTACAGGTTAATAAAGAGCTGGGTCTACTACAGGTTAATAAAGAGCTGGGTCTACTACAGGTTAATAAAGAGCTGGGTCTACTACAGGTTTATAAAGAGCTGGGTCTACTACAGGTTTATAAAGGACTAAAGAGCTGGGTCTACTACAGGTTTAAAAAGAGCTGGGTCTACTACAGGTTTATAAAGGACTAAAGAGCTGGGTCTACTACAGGTTTAAAAAGAGCTGGGTCTACTACAGGTTAATAAAGAGCTGGGTCTACTACAGGTTTATAAAGAGCTGGGTCTACTACAGGTTAATAAAGAGCTGGGTCTACTACAGGTTAATAAAGAGCTGGGTCTACTACAGGTTTATAAAGAGCTGGGTACTACAGGTTTATAAAGAGCTCGGTCTACTACAGGTTAATAAAGAGCTGGGTCTACTACAGGTTTATAAAGAGCTGGGTCTACTACAGGTTAATAAAGAGCTGGGTCTACTACAGGTTTATAAAGAGCTGGGTCTACTACAGGTTAATAAAGAGCTGGGTCTACTACAGGTTAATAAAGAGCTGGGTCTACTACAGGTTTATAAAGAGCTGGGTACTACAGGTTAATAAAGAGCTGGGTCTACTACAGGTTTATAAAGAGCTGGGTCTACTACAGGTTAATAAAGAGCTGGGTCTACTACAGGTTAATAAAGAGCTGGGTCTACTACAGGTTAATAAAGAGCTGGGTCTACTACAGGTTAATAAAGAGCTGGGTCTACTACAGGTTTATAAGAGCTGGGTCTACTACAGGTTAATAAAGAGCTGGGTCTACTACAGGTTTATAAAGAGCTGGGTCTACTACAGGTTTATAAAGAGCTGGGTCTACTACAGGTTAATAAAGAGCTGGGTCTACTACAGGTTTATGAAGAGCTGGGTCTACTACAGGTTTATAAAGAGCTGGGTCTACTACAGGTTAATAAAGAGCTGGGTCTACTACAGGTTTATAAAGAGCTGGGTACTACAGGTTAATAAAGAGCTGGGTCTACTACAGGTTTATAAAGAGCTGGGTCTACTACAGGTTTATAAAGAGCTGGGTCTACTACAGGTTAATAAAGAGCTGGGTCGACTACAGGTTATAAAGAGCTGGGTCTACTACAGGTTAATAAAGAGCTGGGTCTACTACAGGTTAATAAAGAGCTGGGTCTACTACAGGTTAATAAAGAGCTGGGTCTACTACAGGTTAATAAAGAGCTGGGTCTACTACAGGTTTATAAAGAGCTGGGTCTACTACAGGTTAATAAAGAGCTGGGTCTACTACAGGTTTATAAAGAGCTGGGTCTACTACAGGTTAATAAAGAGCTGGGTTTACTACAGGTTTATAAAGAGCTGGGTCTACTACAGGTTAATAAAGAGCTGGGTCTACTACAGGTTAATAAAGAGCTGGGTCTACTACAGGTTTATAAAGAGCTGGGTCTACTACAGGTTTATAAAGAGCTGGGTACTACAGGTTTATAAAGAGCTGGGTCTACTACAGGTTAATAAAGAGCTGGGTCTACTACAGGTTAATAAAGAGCTGGGTCTACTACAGGTTTATAAAGAGCTGGGTCTACTACAGGTTAATAAAGAGCTGGGTCTACTACAGGTTTATAAAGAGCTGGGTCTACTACAGGTTATAAAGAGCTGGGTCTACTACAGCTTTATAAAGAGCTGGGTCTACTACAGGTTTATAAAGAGCTGGGTCTACTACAGATTTATAAAGAGCTGGGTCTACTACAGGTTTATAAAGAGCTGGGTCTACTACAGGTTTATAAAGAGCTGGGTCTACTACAGGTTTATAAAGAGCTGGGTCTACTACAGATTTATAAAGAGCTGGGTCTACTACAGGTTAATAAAGAGCTGGGTCTACTACAGGTTTATAAAGAGCTGGGTACTACAGGTTTATAATGAGCTGGGTCTACTACAGGTTTATAAAGAGCTGGGTACTACAGGTTAATAAAGAGCTGGGTCTACTACAGGTTAATAAAGAGCTGGGTCTACTAAAGGTTTATAAAGAGCTGGGTCTACTACAGGTTAATAAAGAGCTGGGTCTACTACAGGTTAATAAAGAGCTGGGTCTACTACAGGTTAATAAAGAGCTGGGTCTACTACAGGTTATAAAGAGCTGGGTCTACTACAGGTTAATAAAGAGCTGGGTCTACTACAGGTTAATAAAGAGCTGGGTCTACTACAGGTTAATAAAGAGCTGGGTCTACTACAGGTTTATAAAGAGCTGGGTCTACTACAGGTTAATAAAGAGCTGGGTCTACTACAGGTTAATAAAGAGCTGGGTCTACTACAGGTTAATAAAGAGCTGGGTCTACTACAGGTTAATAAAGAGCTGGGTCTACTACAGGTTTATAAAGGACTAAAGAGCTGGGTCTACTACAGGTTTAAAAAGAGCTGGGTCTACTACAGGTTAATAAAGAGCTGGGTCTACTACAGGTTTATAAAGAGCTGGGTCTACTACAGGTTAATAAAGAGCTGGGTCTACTACAGGTTAATAAAGAGCTGGGTCTACTACAGGTTTATAAAGAGCTGGGTACTACAGGTTTATAAAGAGCGGTCTACTACAGGTTAATAAAGAGCTGGGTCTACTACAGGTTTATAAAGAGCTGGGTCTACTACAGGTTTATAAAGAGCTGGGTCTACTACAGGTTTATAAAGAGCTGGGTCTACTACAGGTTAATAAAGAGCTGGGTCTACTACAGGTTAATAAAGAGCTGGGTACTACAGGTTTATAAAGAGCTGGGTCTACTACAGGTTTATAAAGAGCTGGGTCTACTACAGGTTTATAAAGAGCTGGGTCTACTACAGGTTTATAAAGAGCTGGGTCTACTACAGGTTTATAAAGAGCTGGGTCTACTACAGGTTAATAAAGAGCTGGGTCTACTACAGGTTTATAAAGAGCTGGGTCTACTACAGGTTTATAAAGAGCTGGGTCTACTACAGGTTAATAAAGAGCTGGGTCTACTACAGGTTTAAAAAGGACTAAAGAGCTGGGTCTACTACAGGTTTATAAAGAGCTGGGTCTACTACAGGTTAATAAAGAGCTGGGTCTACTACAGGTTATAAAGAGCTGGGTCTACTACAGGTTTATAAAGAGCTGGGTCTACTACAGGTTTAAAAGGACTAAAGAGCTGGGTCTACTACAGGTTTATAAAGAGCTGGGTCTACTACAGGTTAATAAAGAGCTGGGTCTACTACAGGTTTATAAAGAGCTGGGTCTACTACAGGTTAATAAAGAGCTGGGTCTACTACAGGTTATAAAGAGCTGGGTCTACTACAGGTTATAAGAGTGGGTATCACAGGTTTATAAAGCGCTGGGTCT
>NW_021822451.1:2500-27010 GCF_901001165.1 Salmo trutta
CCCCCTATTCCCTCTGTAGTGCCCCCTATTCCCTCTGTAGTGCCCTCTATTCCCTCTGTAGTGTCCCCTATTCCCTCTGTAGTGCCCCCTATTCCCTCTGTAGTGCCCCCTATTCCCTCTGTAGTGCCCCCTATTCCCCCTATTCCCTCTGTAGTGTCCCCTATTCCCTCTGTAGTGCCCCCTATTCCCTCTGTAGTGCCCCCTATTCCCTCTGTAGTGCCCCCTATTCCCCCTATTCCCTCTGTAGTGTCCTCTATTCCCTCTGTAGTGCCCCCTATTCCCTCTGTAGTGCCCCCTATTACCTCTGTAGTGCCCTCTATTCCCTCTGTAGTGCCCCCTATTCCCTCTGTAGTGCCCCCTATTCCCTCCTATTCCCTCTGTAGTGCCCTCTATTCCCTCTGTAGTGCCCCCTATTCCCTCTGTAGTGCCCTCTATTCCCTCTGTAGTGCCCTCTATTCCCTCTGTAGTGCCCCCTATTCCCTCTGTAGTGTCCCCTATTCCCTCTGTAGTGCCCCTATTCCCTCCTATTCCCTCTGTAGTGCCCCCTATTCCCTCTGTAGTGCCCCCTATTCCCTCTGTAGTGCCCCCTATTCCCTCTGTAGTGCCCCTATTCCCTCTGTAGTGCCCCCTATTCCCTCCGTTTCCCTCTGTAGTGCCCCCTATTCCCTCTGTAGTGCCCCCCTATTCCCTCTGTAGTGCCCTCTATTCCCTCTGTAGTGCCCCCTATTCCCTCTGTAGTGCCCCCTATTCCCTCTGTAGTGCCCTCTATTCCCTCTGTAGTGCCCCCTATTCCCTCTGTAGTGCCCCCTATTCCCTCTGTAGTGACCCCTATTCCCACTGTAGTGTCCCCTATTCCCTCTGTAGTGCCCCCTATTCCCTCTGTAGTGCCCCCTATTCCCTCTGTAGTGCCCCCTATTCCTACCTATTCCCTCTGTAGTGCCCCCTATTCCCTCTGTAGTGCCCTCTATTCCCTCTGTAGTGCCCCCTATTCCCTCTGTAGTGCCCTCTATTCCCTCTGTAGTGCCCCCTATTCCCTCTGTAGTGCCCCTATTCCTCTGTAGTGCCCCTATTCCCTCTGTAGTGCCCCTTATTCCCTCTGTAGTGCCCCCTATTCCCTCTGTAGTGCCCCCTATTCCCTCTGTAGTGTCCCCTATTCCCTCTGTAGTGCCCCCTATTCCCCCTATTCCCTCTGTAGTGTCCCCTATTCCCTCTGTAGTGCCCCCTATTCCCTCTGTAGTGCCCCCTATTCCCTCTGTAGTGCCCTCTATTCCCTCTGTAGTGCCCCTCTATTCCCTCTGTAGTGCCCCCTATTCCCTCTGTAGTGCCCCCTATTCCCTCTGTAGTGCCCCCTATTCCCTCTGTAGTGCCCTCTATTCCCTCTGTAGTGCCCCCCTATTCCCTCTGTAGTGTCCCCTATTCCCTCTGTAGTGCCCCCTATTCCCTCTGTAGTGTCCCCTATTCCCTCTGTAGTGCCCCCTATTCCCTCTGTAGTGCCCCCTATTCCCTCTGTAGTGCCCTCTATTCCCTCTGTAGTGCCCCCTATTCCCTCTGTAGTGTCCCCTATTCCCTCTGTAGTGCCCCCTATTCCCTCTGTAGTGTCCCCTATTCCCTCTGTAGTGCCCCCTATTCTCTCTGTAGTGCCCCCTATTCCCTCTGTAGTACCCTCTATTCCCTCTGTAGTGCCCCCTATTCCCTCTGTAGTGCCCCCTATTCCCTCTGTAGTGCCCCCTATTCCCTCTGTAGTGCCCCCTATTCCTTCTGTAGTGCCCCTTTTCCCTCTGTAGTGTCCCCTATTCCCTCTATTCCCTCTGTAGTGCCCCCTATTCCCTCTGTAGTGCCCCCTATTCCCTCTGTAGTGTCCCCAGGGGTAGTGCACTACATGGGGGAATAGGGGTCCATTTGGACCATAGTCTAAGACTGATGCCCCAGTGTGTGTTTAACTCTCCATTGAGTCCTGGTGCGTTGAACGTAACCTAAACGTTCCTGAACGTTATAACTCCGCTGAACCTGAACGTAGCTCTGTGCTGAACGTTCCTGAAAGTTGCTCGGTGCTGAACGTTGCTCTGTGCTGAACGTTGCTCTGTGCTGAACGTTCCTGAACGTTACAACTCTGCTGAACCTGAGCGTTGCTCTGTGCTGAACGTTCCTGAAAGTCGCTCTGTGCTGAACGTTCCTGAACGTAACCTTGCTAAATGTTCCTGAACGTTGCTCGGTGCTGAACGTTCCTGAACGTTATAACTCTGCTGAACGTTCCTGAACGTTGCTCTGTGCTGAACGTTCCTAAACGTAGCTCTGTGCTGAACGTTCCTGAACGTTATAACTCTGCTGAACGTTCCTGAACGTTGCTCTGTGCTGAACGTTCCTGAACGTTGCTTTGTGCTGAACGTTCCTGAACATTATAACTCTGCTGAACCTGAACGTAGCTCTGTGCTGAATGTCCTGAACGTTGCTTCGTGCTGAACGTTCCTGAACGTCGCTCTGTGCTGAACGTTCCTGATTGTTATAACTCTCCTGAACGTTGCTCTGTGCTGAACGTTCCTGAACGTTGCTCTGTGCTGAACGTTCCTGAACGTTGCTCTGTGCTGAACGTTCCTGAACGTTGCTCTGTGCTGAATGTCCTGAACGTTGCTTCGTGCTGAACGTTCCTGATTGTTATAACTCTGCTGAACCTGAACGTTGCTCTTTGCTGAACGTTCCTGAACGTTATAATCCTGCTGAACGCTCCTGAACGTTGCTCTGTGCTGAATGTTCCTGAACGTTGCTCTGTGCTGAACGTTCCTGAACGTTGCTCTGTGCTGAACGTTCCTGAACGTTGCTCTGTGCTGAACGTGCCTGAACGTTGCTCTGTGCTGAACGTTCCTGAACGTTATAATTCCGCTGAACCTGAACGTTGCTCTGTGCTGAACGCAGCCCAGTCTTCCTCCTGCTGCAGTGTGTTCTCGTGTTGTCATGTCAACCCCCCTTAACCCCTGACCCCTGCTACGTCTGTCCAGCACTCACCTCTCCTCTCCATCTTGTTGTGCCTTGGCTGTGTTTTATCTGATAGAAATTATAAAGTCTTTGTTTATATTTTAAAGTCATGTGATTGTCCCATACAATGTATCTCTAACCCATACAATGTAGCCCTGACCCATAGAATATAGCCCTGACCCATACAATGTAGCCCTGACCCATACAATATAACTCTGACCCATACAATGTAACCTTGACCCTTTCAATGTACTTCTAACCCATACAATGTAGCCCTGACCCATACAATATAACTGTAACCCATACAATGTAGCCCTGACCCATACAATGTAACCTTGACCCATACAATGTAACTCTAACCCATACAATGTAGCCCTGACCCATACAATATAGCCCTGACCCATACAATGTAGCCCTGACCCATACATTGTAGCCCTGACCCATAGAATGTAACCCTGACCCATACATTGTAGCCCTGACCCATACATTGTAGCCCTGACCCATACAATATAGCCCTGACCCATAGAATATAACCCTGACCCATACAATATAGCCCTGACCCATACATTGTAGCCCTGACCCATACATTGTAGCCCTGACCCATACATTGTAGCCCTGACCCATACAATAAAGCCCTGACCCATACATTGTAGCCCTGACCCATACAATATAACCCTGACCCATACAATATAGCCCTGATCCATACAATATAGCCCTGACCCATACAATGTAGCCCTGACCCATACATTGTAGCCCTGACCCATACAATATAGCCCTGACCCATACAATGTAGCCCTGACCCATACATTGTAGCACTGACCCATAGAATATAGCCCTGACCCATACATTGTATGACCCATCGAATATAACCCTGACCCATAGAATATAGCCCTAACCCATAGAATATAGCCCTGACCCATACAATGTAGCCCTGACCCATACAATATAGCCCTGACCCATACAATATAGACCTGACCCATACAATGTAACCCTGACCCATAGAATATAGCCCTGACCCATAGAATATAGCCCTGACCCATACAATGTAACCCTGACCCATACAATATAGCCCTGACCCATACAATATAGCCCTGACCCATACAATGTAGCCCTGACCCATACAATATAGCCCTGACCCATACAATATAACCCTGACCCATACAATGTAGCCCTGACCCATACATTGTAGCACTGACCCATAGAATATAGCCCTGACCCATACATTGTATGACCCATAGAATATAACCCTGACCCATAGAATATAGCCCTGACCCATAGAATATAGCCCTGACCCATACAATGTAGCCCTGACCCATAGAATATAGCCCTGACCCATACAATATAGCCCTGACCCATAGAATATAGCCCTGACCCATAGAATATAGCCCTGACCCATACAATGTAGCCCTGACCCATACAATATAACCCTGACCCATACAATATAGCCCTGACCCACAGAATATAGCCCTGACCCATACAATTTAGCCCTGACCCATATAATATAGCCCTGACCAATACAATGTAGCCCTGACCCATACAATATAGCCCTGACCCATACAATATAGCCCTGACCCATACAATGTAGCCCTGACCCATACAATATAGCCCTGACCCATACAATATAGCCCTGACCCATACAATATAGCCCTAACCCATACAATATAGCCCTGACCCATAGAATATAGCCTTGACCCATAGAATATAGCCCTGACCCATACAATATAGCCCTGACCCATACAATATAGCCCTGACCCATACAATATAACCCTGACCCATAGAATATAACCCTGACCCATACATTGACCCCGTGAAGCCGATATAGTATCCAGAGTAGAGTGATATGATATATATAATCCCCGCGTTCTGATCCATAAAGGAGTCGTCCTGTTTTCCTCACGTTAACGGACGATGCCGATCCCTCCAGCCGGTGGAATCGCGGTACCCCCCCCCCGACTGGATTCTACAGCGTAACTCTGATTAAATAATAAACTATATCGACCTGGATATTTTTTTTTCTGTTCTTTTTTTTGGTTATAAAAACAGGTTTTATTAAAACAGTAAAAAACGTGAATAAATGAGGAATGGAGATGGAGGGAGGGTTGGGCTGGCATCGTCAAGGTTACGGTTTTGGTTAAATAAAATTCAGGGGTTTTTTGATTTGAGGTTGTAATTATGGCTGTATTGATCCGTTGCTGTACAGATGTGCTCAGAATAAATGGTTTATTAAACCCTCATGGTCTCCATGTCTCCATGTCTCTATATTAAACCCTCATGTCTCCATGTCTCCATGTCTCTTTAATAAACCCTCATGTCTCCATGTCTCCATGTCTCTTTAATAAACCCTCATGTCTCCATGTCTCCATGGTCTCCATGTCTCCATGTCTCTATATTAAACCCTCATGTCTCCATGTCTCCATGTCCCCATGTCTCCATGTCTCCATGTCTCCATGTCTCCATGTCTCCATGTCTCTTTAATAAACCCTCATGGTCTCCATGTCTCCATGTCTCCATGTCTCCGTGTCTCTATATTAAACCCTCATGTCTCCATGTCTCCATGTCTCCATGTCTCCATGTCTCCATGTCTCCATGTCTCTTTAATAAACCCTCATGGTCTCCATGTCTCCATGTCTCCGTGTCTCTATATTAAACCCTCATGTCTCCATGTCTCCATGTCTCCATGTCTCCATGTCTCTTTATTAAACCCTCATGTCTCCGTGTCTCCATGTCTCCATGTCTCTATATTAAACCCTCATGTCTCCATGTCTCCATGTCTCCATGTCTCCATGTCTCCATGTCTCTTTATTAAACCCTCATGTCTCCATGTCTCCATGTCTCTATATTAAACCCTCATGTCTCCATGTCTCCATGTCTCTATATTAAACCCTCATGTCTCCATGTCTCCATGTCTCCATGTCTCTATATTAAACCCTCATGTCTCCATGTCTCCATGTCTCCATGTCTCTCATGTCTCCATGTCTCTTTATTAAACCCTCATGTCTCCATGTCTCCATGTCTCCATGTCTCTATATTAAACCCTCATGGTCTCCATGTCTCCATGTCTCCATGTCTCTATATTAAACCCCCATGGTTTCCATGTCTCCGTGTCTCCATGTCTCCATGTCTCTATATTAAACCCTCATGTCTCCATGTCTCCATGTCTCCATGTCTCCATGTCTCTATATTAAACCCTCATGTCTCCATGTCTTCATGTCTCCATGTCTCCATGTCTCCATGTCTCCATGTCCCCATGTCTCCATGTCTCCATGTCTCCATGTCTCTATATTAAACCCTCATGTCTCCATGTCTCCATGTCTCCATGTCTCATGTCTCCATGTCTCCATGTCTCTATATTAAACTCTCATGTCTCCATGTCTCCATGTCTCCATGTCTCCATGTCTCATGTCTCCATGTCTCCATGTCTTCATGTCTCCATGTCTCCATGTCTCCATGTCTCCATGTCCCCATGTCTCCATGTCTCCATGTCTCCATGTCCCCATGTCTCCATGTCTCCATGTCTCAATGTCTCCATGTCTCCATGTCTCTATATTAAACCCTCATGTCTCCATGTCTCCATGTCTCCATGTCTCATGTCTCCATGTCTCCATGTCTCTATATTAAACCCTCATGTCTCCATGTCTCCATGTCTCCATGTCTCCATGTCTCATGTCTCCATGTCTCCATGTCTCTATATTAAACCCTCATGTCTCCATGTCTCCATGTCTCCATGTCTCCATGTCTCTATATTAAACCCTCCGGTGGCCATCTGATTAATTGTTCAGCAGTCTTATGGCTTGGGGGGTAGAAACTGTTAAGGAGCCTTTTGGACAGACTGGGCACTCCGGTACCGCTTGGTCAATAATGCCTTAAAAAAACAACATACTCAATAAGTGACAATATCTGGTGAGTATGGAGGAACTGGAACACGCTGTCCTACATATCGATCCAGAGCATCCCAAACATGCTCAATAGGTGACATGTCTGGTGAGTATGCAGGCCATGGAGGAACTGGAACACGCTGTCCTACATATCGATCCAGAGCATCCCAAACATGCTCAATAGGTGACATGTCTGGTGAGTATGCAGGCCATGGAGGAACTGGAACACGCTGTCCTACATATCGATCCAGAGCATCCCAAACATGCTCAATAGGTGACATGTCTGGTGAGTATGCAGGCCATGGAGGAACTGGAACACGCTGTCCTACATGTCGATCCAGAGCATCCCAAACATGCTCAATAGGTGACATGTCTGGTGAGTACGCAGGCCATGGAGGAACTGGAAGACGCTGTCCTACATGTTGATCCAGAGCATCCCAAACATGCTCAATAGGTGACATGTCTGGTGAGTACGGAGGAACTGGAACACGCTGTCCTACATGTCGATCCAGAGCATCCCAAACATGAGCACGCTGTCCTACATATTTATAATGACGGCCGACACCAGCCAAAACCGGACAACGCTGGGCGTTATGGGACTTCCAATCACAGCCGGTTTTGATACAGCCTGGATTTGAACCAGGGTGTCTGTAGTGACGCCTCTAGTACTGAGATGCAGTGCCTCAGACCGCTGCGCCACTCGGGATGCCGAGTGCTGCAGAGATGATTGTCCTTCTGGAAGGTTCTCCCATCTCCACAGGAGGAACTCTGGAGCTCTGTCAGAGTGACCATCTGGTTCTTTGTCACCTCCCTGACCAAAGGCCCTTCTCCCCCGATTGCTCAGTTTGGCTCTTCCTAAAGCTGGCCGCCCGGCCAAACTGAGCAATCGATGGAGAAGGGCTTTGGTCAGGGAGGTGACTAAGAACCAGATGATAGAGCTATGGAGTTCCTCCTGTGGAGATGGGAGAACCTTCCAGAAGGACAACCATCTCTGCAGCACTCGGTTCCCGAGTGGCTTTAGGAAGAGTCTTGGTGCTTGCAAACTTCTTCCATTTAAGAATGATGGAGGCCGCTGTGTTGTTGGGGACCTTCAATGCTGCAGAAATGTTTTGGTACCCTTCCCCAGATCTGTGCCTCGACACAATCCTGTCTCGGAGCTCTACGGACAATTCATTCGACCTCATGGCTTTGTTTTTGCACTGACATGAACTGTCAACTGTGAGACCTTATATAGACAGGTGTGTGCCTTTCCAAATCATGTCCAATCTTTTGAATTTACCACAGGTGGACTCTAATCAAGTCGTAGAAACATCTGAAGGATGATCAATGGAAACAGGATGCAGCTGAGCTCAATTTCGAGTCTCATAGCAAAGGGTCTGAATACTTATGTAACAAAGGTTTTTCTGTTAAAATGTTTTACTAAATTTGCTAAACGTTCTAAAAACTTGTTTTCTCTTTGTCATTATGGGGTATTGTGATGTCATTATGGGGTATTGTGATGTCATTATGGGGTATTGTGATGTCATTATGGGGTATTGTGATGTCATTACAGGGGGTATTGTGTGTAGATTGAGAGGATTTTTATTTATTTAATCAATTTTAGAGTAAGGCTGTAACGTAACAAAATGTGGAAAAAGTCAAGAGGTCTGAATACTTTAGGAAGTCTCTGTACATGTAAAAATTACCTCGACTACCCTTTACCCCCGCACATCGACCCGGTAACCCCCGGTATATAGGGCTCCCGAGTGGTGCCGTGGTCTAAGACCTTGTATACAGCCTCATTACTACCTGGTACCCCCTGTACATAACCTCATTACTACCTGGTACCCCCTGTATATAACCTCATTACTACCTGGTACTCCCTGTATATAGCCTCATTACTACCTGGTACTCCCTGTATATAGCCTCATTACTACCCGGTACTCCCTGTATATAGCCTCATTACTACCTGGTACTCCTGTATATAGCCTCATTACTACCTGGTACTCCCTGTATATAGCCTCATTACTACCTGGTACTCCCTGTATATAGCCTCATTACTACCTGGTACCCCCTGTATATAAGTAAGCATTTCACACCTGTTGTATTCTGCGCATGTGACAAATAAAATGAGTTTAGATCTATATTCCCAGTCATGTGAAATCCATAGATTAAATCCTAATGAATTTTATTTGAATTGACTGATTTCCTTACGAACTGTAAACTCAGTAAAGTCTTTAGAATTGTTGCGTGTTAATTTCATATTTTAAAAAAAATAAAAAAATTATTCAGTGTAGTTAAACCATTGTAATTGGTATTTTCGGGCTGCCTATGTAAAAACGTACAGAATATGGTGCCATTTGGCAGACAAGCTATCTGGGTTTTTAACCTCCTCTTCCTGTCTGATATCTGAAAGGTAAACAGCAGCTATCTGGGTTTATAATCTCCTCTTCCTTCCTGTCTGATATCTGAAAGGTAAACAGCAGCTATCTGGGTTTTATAACCTCCTCTTCCTTCCTGTCTGATATCTGAAAGGTAAACAGCAGCTATCTGGGTTTTTAACCTCCTCTTCCTTCCTGTCTGATATCTGAAAGGTAAACAGCAGCTATCTGGGTTTTTAACCTCCTCTTCCTTCCTGTCTGATATCTGAAAGGTAAACAGCAGCTATCTGGGTTTTTAACCTCCTCTTCCTTCCTGTTTGATATCTGAAAGGTAAACAGCAGCTATCTGGGTTTTTAACCTCCTCTTCCTTCCTGTTGATATCTGAAAGGTAAACAGCAGCTATCTGGGTTTTATAACCTCCTCTTCCTTCCTGTCTGATATCTGAAAGGTAAACAGCAGCTATCTGGGTTTTTAACCTCCTCTTCCTTCCTGTCTGATATCTGAAAGGTAAACAGCAGCTATCTGGGTTTTTAACCTCCTCTTCCTTCCTGTCTGATATCTGAAAGGTAAACAGCAGCTATCTGGGTTTTAACCTCCTCTTCCTTCCTGTTGATATCTGAAAGGTAAACAGCAGCTATCTGGGTTTTAACCTCCTCTTCCTTCCTGTTGATATCTGAAAGGTAAACAGCAGCTATCTGGGTTTTAACCTCCCTTCCTGTCTGATATCTGAAAGGTAAACAGCAGCTATCTGGGTTTTATAACCTCCTTTTCCTTCCTGTCTGATATCTGAAAGGTAAACAGCAGCTATCTGGGTTTTTAACCTCCTCTTCCTGTCTGATATCTGAAAGGTAAACAGCAGCTATCTGGGTTTTTAACCTCCTCTTCCTTCCTGTCAGATATCTGAAAGGTAAACAGCAGCTATCTGGGTTTTTTAACCTCCTCTTCCTTCCTGTCTGATATCTGTAAGGTAAACAGCAGCTATCTGGGTTTTTTAACCTCCTCTTACTTCCTGTCTGATATCTGAAAGGTAAACAGCAGCTATCTGGGTTTTTTAACCTCCTCTTCCTTCCTGTCTGATATCTGAAAGGTAAACAGCAGCTATCTGGGTTTTTAACCTCCTCTTCCTTCCTGTTGATATCTGAAAGGTAAACAGCAGCTATCTGGGTTTTTAACCTCCTCTTCCTTCCTGTTGATATCTGAAAGGTAAACAGCAGCTATCTGGGTTTTTAACCTCCTCTTCCTTCCTGTCTGATATCTGAAAGGTAAACAGCAGCTATCTGGGTTTTATAACCTCCTCTTCCTTCCTGTCTGATATCTGAAAGGTAAACAGCAGCTATCTGGGTTTTTAACCTCCTCTTCCTTCCTGTTTGATATCTGAAAGGTAAACAGCAGCTATCTGGGTTTTATAACCTCCTCTTCCTTCCTGTTGATATCTGAAAGGTAAACAGCAGCTATCTGGGTTTTATAACCCTCCTCTTCCTTCCTGTTTGATATCTGAAAGGTAAACAGCAGCTATCTGGGTTTTTAACCTCCTCTTCCTTCCTGTTGATATCTGAAAGGTAAACAGCAGCTATCTGGGTTTTATAACCCTCCTCTTCCTTCCTGTCTGATATCTGAAAGGTAAACAGCAGCTATCTGGGATTTATAACCTCCTCTTCCTTCCTGTCTGATATCTGAAAGGTAAACAGCAGCTATCTGGGTTTTATAACCCTCCTCTTCCTTCCTGTTGATATCTGTAAGGTAAACAGCAGCTATCTGGGTTTTATAACCTCCTCTTCCTGTCTGATATCTGTAGGGTAAACAGCAGCTATCTGGGTTTTTAACCTCCTCTTCCTTCCTGTCTGATATCTGAAAGGTAAACAGCAGCTATCTGGGTTTTATAACCTCCTCTTCCTGTCTGATATCTGAAAGGTAAACAGCAGCTATCTGGGTTTTTAACCTCCTCTTCCTTCCTGTCTGATATCTGAAAGGTAAACAGCAGCTATCTGGGTTTTATAACCTACTCTTCCTTCCTGTCTGATATCTGAAAGGTAAACAGCAGCTATCTGGGTTTTAACCTCCTCTTCCTTCCTGTTGATATCTGAAAGGTAAACAGCAGCTATCTGGGTTTTAACCTCCTCTTCCTTCCTGTTGATATCTGAAAGGTAAACAGCAGCTATCTGGGTTTTAACCTCCCTTCCTGTCTGATATCTGAAAGGTAAACAGCAGCTATCTGGGCTTTTAACCTCCTCTTCCTTCCTGTCTGATATCTGAAAGGTAAACAGCAGCTATCTGGGTTTTATAACCTCCTCTTCCTTCCTGTCTGATATCTGAAAGGTAAACAGCAGCTATCTGGGTTTTTAACCTCCTCTTCCTGTCTGATATCTGAAAGGTAAACAGCAGCTATCTGGGTTTTTAACCTCCTCTTACTTCCTGTCTGATATCTGAAAGGTAAACAGCAGCTATCTGGGTTTTTTAACCTCCTCTTCCTTCCTGTCTGATATGTGTAAGGTAAACAGCAGCTATCTGGGTTTTTAACCTCCTCTTCCTTCCTGTTGATATCTGAAAGGTAAACAGCAGCTATCTGGGTTTTTAACCTCCTCTTCCTTCCTGTTGATATCTGAAAGGTAAACAGCAGCTATCTGGGTTTTATAACCTCCTCTTCCTTCCTGTCTGATATCTGAAAGGTAAACAGCAGCTATCTGGGTTTTTAACCTCCTCTTCCTTCCTGTTTGATATCTGAAAGGTAAACAGCAGCTATCTGGGTTTTTAACCTCCTCTTCCTTCCTGTTGATATCTGAAAGGTAAACAGCAGCTATCTGGGTTTTATAACCTCCTCTTCCTTCCTGTCTGATATCTGAAAGGTAAACAGCAGCTATCTGGGTTTTTAACCTCCTCTTCCTGTCTGATATCTGAAAGGTAAACAGCAGCTATCTGGGTTTTTTAACCTCCTCTTCCTTCCTGTCTGATATGTGTAAGGTAAACAGCAGCTATCTGGGTTTTTAACCTCCTCTTCCTTCCTGTTGATATCTGAAAGGTAAACAGCAGCTATCTGGGTTTTTAACCTCCTCTTCCTTCCTGTTGATATCTGAAAGGTAAACAGCAGCTTTCTGGGTTTTATAACCTCCTCTTCCTTCCTGTCTGATATCTGAAAGGTAAACAGCAGCTATCTGGGTTTTTAACCTCCTCTTCCTGTCTGATATCTGAAAGGTAAACAGCAGCTATCTGGGTTTTTAACCTCCTCATCCTTCCTGTCTGATATCTGAAAGGTAAACAGCAGCTATCTGGGTTTTTTAACCTCCTCTTCCTTCCTGTCTGATATCTGTAAGATAAACAGCTGCTATCTGGGTTTTTTAACCTCCTCTTCCTTCCTGTCTGATATCTGAAAGGTAAACAGCAGCTATCTGGGTTTTTTAACCTCCTCTTCCTTCCTGTCTGATATCTGAAAGGTAAACAGCAGCTATCTGGGTTTTATAACCTCCTCTTCCTTCCTGTCTGATATCTGAAAGGTAAACAGCAGCTATCTGGGTTTTTAACCTCCTCTTCCTTCCTGTTGATATCTGAAAGGTAAACAGCAGCTATCTCGGTTTTTAACCTCCTCTTCCTTCCTGTTGATATCTGAAAGGTAAACAGCAGCTATCTGGGTTTTTAACCTCCACTCCCTTCCTGTCTGATATCTGAAAGGTAAACAGCAGCTATCTGGGTTTTATAACCTCCTCTTCCTTCCTGTCTGATATCTGAAAGGTAAACAGCAGCTATCTGGGTTTTTAACCTCCTCTTCCTTCCTGTTTGATATCTGAAAGGTAAACAGCAGCTATCTGGGTTTTTAACCTCCTCTTCCTTCCTGTTGATATCTGAAAGGTAAACAGCAGCTATCTGGGTTTTATAACCCTCCTCTTCCTTCCTGTTTGATATCTGAAAGGTAAACAGCAGCTATCTGGGTTTTTAACCTCCTCTTCCTTCCTGTTGATATCTGAAAGGTAAACAGCAGCTATCTGGGTTTTATAACCCTCCTCTTCCTTCCTGTCTGATATCTGAAAGGTAAACAGCAGCTATTTGGGATTTATAACCTCCTCTTCCTTCCTGTCTGATATCTGAAAGGTAAACAGCAGCTATCTGGGTTTATAACCCTCCTCTTCCTTCCTGTTGATATCTGTAAGGTAAACAGCAGCTATCTGGGTTTTATAACCTCCTCTTCCTGTCTGATATCTGTAGGGTAAACAGCAGCTATCTGGGTTTTTAACCTCCTCTTCCTTCCTGTCTGATATCTGAAAGGTAAACAGCAGCTATCTGGGTTTTATAACCTCCTCTTCCTGTCTGATATCTGAAAGGTAAACAGCAGCTATCTGGGTTTTTAACCTCCTCTTCCTTCCTGTCTGATATCTGAAAGGTAAACAGCAGCTATCTGGGTTTTATAACCTCCTCTTCCTTCCTGTCTGATATCTGAAAGGTAAACAGCAGCTATCTGGGTTTTAACCTCCTCTTCCTTCCTGTTGATATCTGAAAGGTAAACAGCAGCTATCTGGGTTTTAACCTCCTCTTCCTTCCTGTTGATATCTGAAAGGTAAACAGCAGCTATCTGGGTTTTAACCTCCCTTCCTGTCTGATATCTGAAAGGTAAACAGCAGCTATTTGGGCTTTTAACCTCCTCTTCCTTCCTGTCAGATATCTGAAAGGTAAACAGCAGCTATCTGGGTTTTATAACCTCCTCTTCCTTCCTGTCTGATATCTGAAAGGTAAACAGCAGCTATCTGGGTTTTTAACCTCCTCTTCCTGTCTGATATCTGAAAGGTAAACAGCAGCTATCTGGGTTTTTAACCTCCTCTTCCTTCCTGTCTGATATCTGAAAGGTAAAAAGCAGCTATCTGGGTTTTTTAACCTCCTCTTCCTTCCTGTCTGATATCTGTAAGGTAAACAGCAGCTATCTGGGTTTTTAACCTCCTCTTCCTTCCTGTTGATATCTGAAAGGTAAACAGCAGCTATCTGGGTTTTTAACCTCCTCTTCCTTCCTGTTGATATCTGAAAGGTAAACAGCAGCTATCTGGGTTTTTAACCTCCTCTTCCTTCCTGTCTGATATCTGAAAGGTAAACAGCAGCTATCTGGGTTTTATAAAATCCTCTTCCTTCCTGTCTGATATCTTAAAGGTAAACAGCAGCTATCTGGGTTTTTAACCTCCTCTTCCTTCCTGTCTGATATCTGAAAGGTAAACAGCAGCTATCTGGGTTTTATAACCTCCTCTTCCTTCCTGTCTGATATCTGAAAGGTAAACAGCAGCTATCTGGGTTTTAACCTCCTCTTCCTTCCTGTTGATATCTGAAAGGTAAACAGCAGCTATCTGGGTTTTAACCTCCTCTTCCTTCCTGTTGATATCTGAAAGGTAAACAGCAGCTATCTGGGTTTTAACCTCCCTTCCTGTCTGATATCTGAAAGGTAAACAGCAGCTATTTGGGCTTTTAACCTCCTCTTCCTTCCTGTCTGATATCTGAAAGGTAAACAGCAGCTATCTGGGTTTTATAACCTCCTCTTCCTTCCTGTCTGATATCTGAAAGGTAAACAGCAGCTATCTGGGTTTTTAACCTCCTCTTCCTGTCTGATATCTGAAAGGTAAACAGCAGCTATCTGGGTTTTTAACCTCCTCTTCCTTCCTGTCTGATATCTGAAAGGTAAAAAGCAGCTATCTGGGTTTTTAACCTCCTCTTCCTTCCTGTCTGATATCTGTAAGGTAAACAGCAGCTATCTGGGTTTTTAACCTCCTCTTCCTTCCTGTTGATATCTGAAAGGTAAACAGCAGCTATCTGGGTTTTTAACCTCCTCTTCCTTCCTGTTGATATCTGAAAGGTAAACAGCAGCTATCTGGGTTTTTAACCTCCTCTTCCTTCCTGTCTGATATCTGAAAGGTAAACAGCAGCTATCTGGGTTTTATAAAATCCTCTTCCTTCCTGTCTGATATCTTAAAGGTAAACAGCAGCTATCTGGGTTTTTAACCTCCTCTTCCTTCCTGTCTGATATCTGAAAGGTAAACAGCAGCTATCTGGGTTTTATAACCTCCTCTTCCTTCCTGTCTGATATCTGAAAGGTAAACAGCAGCTATCTGGGTTTTTAACCTCCTCTTCCTTCCTGTCTGATATCTGAAAGGTAAACAGCAGCTATCTGGGTTTTATAACCTCCTCTTCCTTCCTGTCTGATATCTGAAAGGTAAACAGCAGCTATCTGGGTTTTTTAACCTCCTCTTCCTTCCTGTTGATATCTGAAAGGTAAACAGCAGCTATCTGGGTTTTTTAACCTCCTCTTCCTTCCTGTCTGATATCTGAAAGGTAAACAGCAGCTATCTGGGTTTTTTAACCTCCTCTTCCTTCCTGTTGATATCTGAAAGGTAAACAGCAGCTATCTGGGTTTTATAACCTCCTCTTCCTTCCTGTCTGATATCTGAAAGGTAAACAGCAGCTATATGGGTTTTTAACCTCCTCTTCCTTCCTGTCTGATATCTGAAAGGTAAACAGCAGCAATCTGGGTTTTTTAACCTCCTCTTCCTTCCTGTCTGATATCTGCAAGGTAAACAGCAGCTATCTGGGTTTTTTAACCTCCTCTTCCTTCCTGTCTGATATCTGAAAGGTAAACAGCAGCTATCTGGGTTTTTAACCTCCTCTTCCTTTCTGTCTGATATCTGAAAGGTAAACAGCAGCTATCTGGGTTTTTTACCTCCTCTTCCTTCCTGTCTGATATCTGAAAGTTAAACAGCAGCTATCTGGGTTTTATAACCCTCCTCTTCCTTCCTGTTGATATCTGAAAGGTAAACAGCAGCTATCTGGGTTTTAACCTCCCTTCCTGTCTGATATCTGAAAGGTAAACAGCAGCTATCTGGGCTTTTAACCTCCTCTTCCTTCCTGTCTGATATCTGAAAGGTAAACAGCAGCTATCTGGGTTTTTAACCTCCTCTTCCTTCCTGTCTGATATCTGAAAGGTAAACAGCAGCTATCTGGGTTTTTAACCTCCTCTTCCTTCCTGTCTGATATCTGAAAGGTAAACAGCAGCTATCTGGGTTTTTAACCTCCTCTTCCTTCCTGTCTGATATCTGTAAGGTAAACAGCAGCTATCTGGGTTTTTAACCTCCTCTTCCTTCCTGTTGATATCTGAAAGGTAAACAGCAGCTATCTGGGTTTTTAACCTCCTCTTCCTTAATGTTGATATCTGAAAGGTAAACAGCAGCTATCTGGGTTTTTAACCTCCTCTTCCTTCCTGTCTGATATCTGAAAGGTAAACAGCAGCTATCTGGGTTTTATAACCTCCTCTTCCTTCCTGTCTGATATCTGAAAGGTAAACAGCAGCTATCTGGGTTTTTAACCTCCTCTTCCTTCCTGTCTGATATCTGAAAGGTAAACAGCAGCTATCTGGGTTTTATAACCTCCTCTTCCTTCCTGTCTGATATCTGAAAGGCAAACAGCAGCTATCTGGGTTTTTAACCTCCTCTTCCTGTCTGATATCTGAAAGGTAAACAGCAGCTATCTGGGTTTTTAACCTCCTCTTCCTTCCTGTCTGATATCTGAAAGGTAAAAAGCAGCTATCTGGGTTTTTTAACCTCCTCTTCCTTCCTGTCTGATATCTGTAAGGTAAACAGCAGCTATCTGGGTTTTTAACCTCCTCTTCCTTCCTGTTGATATCTGAAAGGTAAACAGCAGCTATCTGGGTTTTTAACCTCCTCTTCCTTCCTGTTGATATCTGAAAGGTAAACAGCAGCTATCTGGGTTTTTAACCTCCTCTTCCTTCCTGTCTGATATCTGAAAGGTAAACAGCAGCTATCTGGGTTTTATAAAATCCTCTTCCTTCCTGTCTGATATCTTAAAGGTAAACAGCAGCTATCTGGGTTTTTAACCTCCTCTTCCTTCCTGTCTGATATCTGAAAGGTAAACAGCAGCTATCTGGGTTTTATAACCTCCTCTTCCTTCCTGTCTGATATCTGAAAGGTAAACAGCAGCTATCTGGGTTTTTAACCTCCTCTTCCTTCCTGTCTGATATCTGAAAGGTAAACAGCAGCTATCTGGGTTTTATAACCTCCTCTTCCTTCCTGTCTGATATCTGAAAGGTAAACAGCAGCTATCTGGGTTTTTTAACCTCCTCTTCCTTCCTGTTGATATCTGAAAGGTAAACAGCAGCTATCTGGGTTTTTTAACCTCCTCTTCCTTCCTGTTGATATCTGAAAGGTAAACAGCAGCTATCTGGGTTTTTTAACCTCCTCTTCCTTCCTGTCTGATATCTGAAAGGTAAACAGCAGCTATCTGGGTTTTTTAACCTCCTCTTCCTTCCTGTTGATATCTGAAAGGTAAACAGCAGCTATCTGGGTTTTATAACCTCCTCTTCCTTCCTGTCTGATATCTGAAAGGTAAACAGCAGCTATATGGGTTTTTAACCTAATCTTCCTTCCTGTCTGATATCTGAAAGGTAAACAGCAGCAATCTGGGTTTTTAACCTCCTCTTCCTTCCTGTCTGATATCTGAAAGGTAAACAGCAGCTATCTGGGTTTTTTAACCTCCTCTTCCTTCCTGTCTGATATCTGAAAGGTAAACAGCAGCTATCTGGGTTTTTAACCTCCTCTTCCTTTCTGTCTGATATCTGAAAGGTAAACAGCAGCTATCTGGGTTTTTTACCTCCTCTTCCTTCCTGTCTGATATCTGAAAGGTAAACAGCAGCTATCTGGGTTTTATAACCCTCCTCTTCCTTCCTGTTGATATCTGTAAGGTAAACAGCAGCTATCTGGGTTTTATAACCTCCTCTTCCTGTCTGATATCTGTAGGGTAAACAGCAGCTATCTGGGTTTTTAACCTCCTCTTCCTTCCTGTCTGATATCTGAAAGGTAAACAGCAGCTATCTGGGTTTTATAACCTCCTCTTCCTGTCTGATATCTGAAAGGTAAACAGCAGCTATCTGGGTTTTTTAACCTCCTCTTCCTTCCTGTTGATATCTGAAAGGTAAACAGCAGCTATCTGGGTTTTTAACCTCCTCTTCCTTCCTGTCTGATATCTGAAAGGTAAACAGCAGCTATCTGGGTTTTTAACCTCCTCTTCCTTCCTGTTGATATCTGAAAGGTAAACAGCAGCTATCTGGGTTTTTAACCTCCTCTTCCTTCCTGTCTGATATCTGAAAGGTAAACAGCAGCTATCTGGGTTTTTAACCTCCTCTTCCTTCCTGTCTGATATCTGAAAGGTAAACAGCAGCTATCTGGGTTTTTAACCTCCTCTTCCTTCCTGTCTGATATCTGAAAGGTAAACAGCAGCTATCTGGGTTTTTAACCTCCTCTTCCTTCCTGTTGATATCTGAAAGGTAAACAGCAGCTATCTGGGTTTTTAACCTCCTCTTCCTTCCTGTCTGATATCTGAAAGGTAAACAGCAGCAATCTGGGTTTTTTATTCTCCTCTTCCTTCCTGTCTAATATCTGAAAGGTAAACAGCAGCTATCTGGGTTTTTTAACCTCCTCTTCCTTCCTGTCTGAAATCTGAAAGGTAAACAGCAGCTATCTGGGTTTTTAACCTCCTCTTCCTTCCTGTCTGATATCTGAAAGGTAAACAGCAGCTATATGGGTTATTTAACCTCCTCTTCCTTCCTGTCTGATATCTGAAAGGTAAACAGCAGCTATCTGGGTTTTATAACCTCCTCTTCCTTCCTGTCTGATATCTGAAAGGTAAACAGCAGCTATCTGGGTTTTTAATCCTCCTCTTCCTTCCTGTCTGATATCTGAAAGGTAAACAGCAGCTATCTGGGTTTTTAACCTCCTCTTCCTTCCTGTCTGATATCTGAAAGGTAAACAGCAGCTATCTGGGTTTTTAACCTCCTCTTCCTTCCTGTTGATATCTGAAAGGTAAACAGCAGCTATCTGGGTTTTTAACCTCCTCTTCCTTCCTGTCTGATATCTGAAAGGTAAACAGCAGCTATCTGGGTTTTTAACCTCCTCTTCCTTCCTGTTGATATCTGAAAGGTAAACAGCAGCTATCTGGGTTTTATAACCTCCTCTTCCTGTCTGATATCTGAAAGGTAAACAGCAGCTATCTGGGTTTTAAACCTCCTCTTCCTTCCTGTTGATATCTGAAAGGTAAACAGCAGCTATCTGGGTTTTTAACCTCCTCTTCCTGTCTGATATCTGAAAGGTAAACAGCAGCTATCTGGGTTTTTAACCTCCTCTTCCTGTTGATATCTGAAAGGTAAACAGCAGCTATCTGGGTTTTATAACCTCCTCTTCCTTCCTGTCTGATATCTGAAAGGTAAACAGCAGCTATCTGGGTTTTTAACCTCCTCTTCCTTCCTGTCTGATATCTGAAAGGTAAACAGCAGCTATCTGGGTTTTTAACCTCCTCTTCCTGTCTGATATCTGAAAGGTAAACAGCAGCTATCTGGGTTTTTAACCTCCTCTTCCTTCCTGTCTGATATCTGAAAGGTAAACAGCAGCTATCTGGGTTTTTAACCTCCTCTTCCTTCCTGTCTGATATCTGAAAGGTAAACAGCAGCTATCTGGGTTTTTAACCTCCTCTTCCTTCCTGTCTGATATCTGAAAGGTAAACAGCAGCTATCTGGGTTTTTAACCTCCTCTTCCTTCCTGTTTGATATCTGAAAGGTAAACAGCAGCTATCTGGGTTTTAACCTCCTCTTCCTTCCTGTCTGATATCTGAAAGGTAAACAGCAGCTATCTGGGTTTTTAACCTCCTCTTCCTTCCTGTCTGATATCTGAAAGGTAAACAGCAGCTATCTGGGTTTTTTAACCTCCTCTTCCTTCCTGTCTGATATCTGAAAGGTAAACAGCAGCTATCTGGGTTTTTAACCTCCTCTTCCTTCCTGTTGATATCTGAAAGGTAAACAGCAGCTATCTGGGTTTTTTAACCTCCTCTTCCTTCCTGTCTGATATCTGAAAGGTAAACAGCAGCTATCTGGGTTTTTAACCTCCTCTTCCTTTCTGTCTGATATCTGAAAGGTAAACAGCAGCTATCTGGGTTTTTAACCTCCTCTTCCTTCCTGTCTGATATCTGAAAGGTAAACAGCAGCTATCTGGGTTTTTAACCTCCTCTTCCTGTCTGATATCTGAAAGGTAAACAGCAGCTATCTGGGTTTATAACCTCCTCTTCCTTCCTGTTGATATCTGAAAGGTAAACAGCAGCTATCTGGGTTTTATAACCTCCTCTTCCTTCCTGTCTGATATCTGAAAGGTAAACAGCAGCTATCTGGGTTTTATAACCTCCTCTTCCTTCCTGTCTGATATCTGAAAGGTAAACAGCAGCTATCTGGGTTTTTAACCTCCTCTTCCTTCCTGTCTGATATCTGTAAGGTAAACAGCAGCTATCTGGGTTTTTAACCTCCTCTTCCTTCCTGTCTGATATCTGAAAGGTAAACAGCAGCTATCTGGGTTTTTAACCTCCTCTTCCTTCCTGTTGATATCTGAAAGGTAAACAGCAGCTATCTGGGTTTTTAACCTCCTCTTCCTTCCTGTCTGATATCTGAAAGGTAAACAGCAGCTATCTGGGTTTTATAACCTCCTCTTCCTTCCTGTCTGATATCTGAAAGGTAAACAGCAGCTATCTGGGTTTTTAACCTCCTCTTCCTGTCTGATATCTGAAAGGTAAACAGCAGCTATCTGGGTTTTAAACCTCCTCTTCCTTCCTGTCTGATATCTGTAAGGTAAACAGCAGCTATCTGGGTTTTTTAACCTCCTCTTCCTTCCTGTCTGATATCTGAAAGGTAAACAGCAGCTATCTGGGTTTATAACCTCCTCTTCCTGTCTGATATCTGAAAGGAAAACAGCAGCTATCTGGGTTTTTAACCTCCTCTTCCTTCCTGTTGATATCTGAAAGGTAAACAGCAGCTATCTGGGTTTTTTAACCTCCTCTTCCTTCCTGTCTGATATCTGAAAGGTAAACAGCAGCTATCTGGGTTTTTAACCTCCTCTTCCTTCCTGTTGATATCTGAAAGGTAAACAGCAGCTATCTGGGTTTTTTAACCTCCTCTTCCTTCCTGTCTGATATCTGAAAGGTAAAAAGCAGCTATCTGGGTTTTTAACCTCCTCTTCCTTTCTGTCTGATATCTGAAAGGTAAGCAGCAGCTATCTGGGTTTTTTACCTCCTCTTCCTTCCTGTCTGATATCTGTAAGGTAAACAGCAGCTATCTGGGTTTTTAACCTCCTCTTCCTGTCTGATATCTGAAAGGTAAACAGCAGCTATCTGGGTTTATAACCTCCTCTTCCTTCCTGTTGATATCTGAAAGGTAAACAGCAGCTATCTGGGTTTTATAACCTCCTCTTCCTTCCTGTCTGATATCTGAAAGGTAAACAGCAGCTATCTGGGTTTTATAACCTCCTCTTCCTTCCTGTCTGATATCTGAAAGGTAAACAGCAGCTATCTGGGTTTTTAACCTCCTCTTCCTTCCTGTCTGATATCTGTAAGGTAAACAGCAGCTATCTGGGTTTTTAACCTCCTCTTCCTTCCTGTCTGATATCTGAAAGGTAAACAGCAGCTATCTGGGTTTTTAACCTCCTCTTCCTTCCTGTTGATATCTGAAAGGTAAACAGCAGCTATCTGGGTTTTTAACCTCCTCTTCCTTCCTGTCTGATATCTGAAAGGTAAACAGCAGCTATCTGGGTTTTATAACCTCCTCTTCCTTCCTGTCTGATATCTGAAAGGTAAACAGCAGCTATCTGGGTTTTTAACCTCCTCTTCCTGTCTGATATCTGAAAGGTAAACAGCAGCTATCTGGGTTTTAAACCTCCTCTTCCTTCCTGTCTGATATCTGTAAGGTAAACAGCAGCTATCTGGGTTTTTTAACCTCCTCTTCCTTCCTGTCTGATATCTGAAAGGTAAACAGCAGCTATCTGGGTTTATAACCTCCTCTTCCTGTCTGATATCTGAAAGGAAAACAGCAGCTATCTGGGTTTTTAACCTCCTCTTCCTTCCTGTTGATATCTGAAAGGTAAACAGCAGCTATCTGGGTTTTTTAACCTCCTCTTCCTTCCTGTCTGATATCTGAAAGGTAAACAGCAGCTATCTGGGTTTTTAACCTCCTCTTCCTTTCTGTCTGATATCTGAAAGGTAAACAGCAGCTATCTGGGTTTTTTACCTCCTCTTCCTTCCTGTCTGATATCTGAAAGGTAAACAGCAGCTATCTGGGTTTTTAACCTCCTCTTCCTGTCTGATATCTGAAAGGTAAACAGCAGCTATCTGGGTTTATAACCTCCTCTTCCTTCCTGTTGATATCTGAAAGGTAAACAGCAGCTATCTGGGTTTTATAACCTCCTCTTCCTTCCTGTCTGATATCTGAAAGGTAAACAGCAGCTATCTGGGTTTTATAACCTCCTCTTCCTTCCTGTCTGATATCTGAAAGGTAAACAGCAGCTATCTGGGTTTTTAACCTCCTCTTCCTTCCTGTCTGATATCTGAAAGGTAAACAGCAGCTATCTGGGTTTTTAACCTCCTCTTCCTTCCTGTCTGATATCTGAAAGGTAAACAGCAGCTATCTGGGTTTTAACCTCCTCTTCCTTCCTGTTGATATCTGAAAGGTAAACAGCAGCTATCTGGGTTTTAACCTCCTCTTCCTTCCTGTCTGATATCTGAAAGGTAAACAGCAGCTATCTGGGTTTTATAACCTCCTCTTCCTTCCTGTCTGATATCTGAAAGGTAAACAGCAGCTATCTGGGTTTTTAACCTCCTCTTCCTGTCTGATATCTGAAAGGTAAACAGCAGCTATCTGGGTTTTAAACCTCCTCTTCCTTCCTGTCTGATATCTGTAAGGTAAACAGCAGCTATCTGGGTTTTTTAACCTCCTCTTCCTTCCTGTCTGATATCTGAAAGGTAAACAGCAGCTATCTGGGTTTTTAACCTCCTCTTCCTTTCTGTCTGATATTTGAAAGGTAAACAGCAGCTATCTGGGTTTTTAACCTCCTCTTCCTGTCTGATATCTGAAAGGTAAACAGCAGCTATCTGGGTTTTTAACCTCCTCTTCCTTCCTGTCTGATATCTGAAAGGTAAACAGCAGCTATCTGGTTTTTTAACCTCCTCTTCCTTCCTGTCTGATATCTGAAAGGTAAACAGCAGCTATCTGGGTTTTTAACCTCCTCTTCCTTCCTGTTTGATATCTGAAAGGTAAACAGCAGCTATCTGGGTTTTAACCTCCTCTTCCTTCCTGTCTGATATCTGAAAGGTAAACAGCAGCAATCTGGGTTTTTAACCTCCTCTTCCTTACTGTCTGATATCTGAAAGGTAAACAGCAGCTATCTGGGTTTTTAAACCTCCTCTTCCTTCCTGTCTGATATCTGAAAGGTAAACAGCAGCTATCTGGGTTTTTAACCTCCTCTTCCTTCCTGTTGATATCTGAAAGGTAAACAGCAGCTATCTGGGTTTTTAACCTCTTCTTCCTTCCTGTCTGATATCTGAAAGGTAAACAGCAGCTATCTGGGTTTTTAACCTCCTCTTCCTTCCTGTTGATATCTGAAAGGTAAACAGCAGCTATCTGGGTTTTTAACCTCCTCTTCCTTCAAATCTGATATCTGTAAGGTAAACAGCAGCTATCTGGGTTTTATAACCTCCTCTTCCTTCCTGTCTGATATCTGAAAGGTAAACAGCAGCTATCTGGGTTTTTAACCTCCTCTTCCTTCCTGTCTGATATCTGAAAGGTAAACAGCAGCTATCTGGGTTTTTAACCTCCTCTTCCTTCCTGTCTGATATCTGATAGGTAAACAGCAGCTATCTGGGTTTTATAACCTCCTCTTCCTTCCTGTCTGATATCTGAAAGGTAAACAGCAGCTATCTGGGTTTTTTAACCTCCTCTTCCTGTCTGATATCTGAAAGGTAAACAGCAGCTATCTGGGTTTTAAACCTCCTCTTCCTTCCTGTCTGATATCTGTAAGGTAAACAGCAGCTATCTGGGTTTTTCTAACCTCCTCTTCCTTCTTCTGATATCTGAAGGTAAACAGCAGCTATCTTGGTTTTATAATCTCCTCCTTCCTTCCTGTCGTATATCGAAAGGAAAACAGCAGCATTCTGGGTTTTCATAAACTCCCTTTCCTTCCCTTTCTGAGATCTGAAAGGTAAACAGCATCTATCTGGGTTTTCTAACCTCCTCTTCCTTCCTGTCTGATATATGAAAGGTAACAGCAGCTATCTGGGTTTTTTTTAACCTCCTCTTCCTTCCTGTCTGCTATCTTAAAGGTAAACAGCATCTATCTGTGTTTTTACCTCCTCTTCCTTCCTGTCTGATATCTGAAAGGTAAACAGCAGCTTATCTGGTTTTTAACCTCCTCTTCCTTACGGTTTTGATATCTGAAATGCAACACATCAGCTAGTCTGGGTTTTTTAACCT
>NW_021822452.1:0-10000 GCF_901001165.1 Salmo trutta
GAAGAGAGGAGGGGAGAGGAGAGGAGAGGGGGGGAGAGGAGAGGAGAGGAGAGGAGGAGGGGAGAGAGGGAGAGGAGGGGAGGGGAGAGGAGAGGAGAGGAGAGGGGAGGGGAGGAGAGGAGAGGAGAGGAGATGAGAGGAGAGGAGAGGTGCTTCTTTTAAAATGTGTTTATGACGTGAACATCATCGAAGGCAGAATTGTTGTTTTAGTTTCATTCATTCCCTTTTCCCATTTCCTTTATTTTGTACTTATGACAAGTTCTCTCTCTCTCTCTCTCTCTCTCTCTCTCTCTACCCCTCTCGTCTCTCTCTCTCTCTCTCTCTCTCGTCTCTCTCTCTCTCTCTCTCTCTCTCTACCCCTCTCGTCTCTCTCTCTCTCGGTTTTTTGGGTGGGTGAGCCCCCTAAACGAAAAAAAAAAAGCAATGAAAAATTAACAGCGCATGTTAACTCCGCGTTCCTTTATTACACGCCCGCGTGACTGTCAACATAATGAGAAAAAAGCGCACGATATCTCTCCGTTTTAAGTATGACTTAACTAATAAATACAGTATAGCCTATATGTCACTAACAGGAGCTTTATAAAAACACACGGGTCACCATTCCAACCAAACGTAAAGGCCCTGAAGTGAGAATATGTTCGTTCAAGTTGGATAAATTCCGCTGATATTTCTGCATGTGGAGACTCGTTACCCAGGAGAACTCTAGCTGGGTGATATGCAACCAGAAGATCTGATCCGTTGTTGTGTTGATTAATTTGCCAGGCACCCCATAATGCCCTTCTTTTGACCAGAGAAATGCAGTGCAAATAGCAGGCATCCCATTTTAACCAGAGCTATTTGTTTTAGTTAACCAGGCAAGTCAGTTAAGAACAAATTCTTATTTTCAATGACAGCCTACCGGGGGTTAACTGCCTTGTTCGGGGGGCAGAACGACAGATTTTTACCTTGTCAGCTCAGGGATTTGATCTAGCAACCTTTCAGTTACTAGACCAACACTCTACCCACTAGGCTACCCGCCTCCTCTACCCACTAGGCTACCCGCCTCCTCTAACCACTAGGCTACCCGCCTCCTCTAACCACTAGGCTACCTGCCTCCTCCTCTAACCACTAGGCTTCCTGCCTCCTCTAACCACTAGGCTACCCGCCTCCTCTAAGCACTAGGCTACCCGCCTCCTCTAACCACTAGGCTACCCGCCTCCTCTACCCACTAGGCTACCTGCCTCCTCTAACCACTAGGCTACCCGCCTCCTCTAACCACTAGGCTACCCGCCTCCTCTAACCACTAGGCTACCCGCCTCCTCTAACCACTAGGCTACCCGCCTCCTCTAACCACTAGGCTACCCGCCTCCTCTAACCACTAGGCTACCCGCCTCCTCTAACCACTAGGCTACCCGCCTCCTCTAACCACTAGGCTACCCGCCTCCTCTAACCACTAGGCTACCCGCCTCCTAGGGGTGGCAGGAAGTCTAGTGGTTAGAGCGTTGGGGAGGCAGGTAGCCTAGTGGTTAGAGCGTTGGGGAGGCAGGTAGCCTAGTGGTTAGAGCGTTGGGGAGGCAGGTAGCCTAGTGGTTAGAGCGTTGGGGAGGCAGGTAGCCTAGTGGTTAGAGCGTTGGGGAGGCAGGTAGCCTAGTGGTTAGAGCGTTGGGGAGGCAGGTAGCCTAGTGGTTAGAGCGTTGGGGAGGCACGTAGCCTAGCAGTTAGAGCGTTGGGGAGGCAGGTAGTCTAGTGGTTAGAGCGTTGGGGTGGCAGGTAGCCTAGTGGTTACAGCGTTGGGGAGGCAGGTAGCCTAGTGGTTAGAGGGTTGGACTAGTAACCGAAAGGTTGCTCAATCGAATCTCAGAGCTGACAAGGTAAAAATCTGTCGTTCTGCCCCTGAACAAGGAAGTTAACCCCACTGTTCCTAGACCGTCATTATAAATAAGAATTTGTTCTTAACTGACTTGCCTAGTTAAATAAAGGTTAAATAAATATCACAGAAATAATATTTGTGGGACACGTTTTACAAACTCTTAAATTGAAGGCAGCAAAATAAACATTCATATCAGTTGTCTTCTGGTTTGTTGTTCCGTCAAAAATATGACCTTCCTCCCTTCTCTTTCCTCGTTGACTTCCGGTTCTGTAACCTAGTCTACCCCACGGTATAAACCCCGAACCCACTACCGGTGGAGTAACAGGCCCACGGTGGGGGGTAACGCGCCCACGGTGGCGGGTAACGCGCCCACGGTGGGGGGTAACGCGCCCGCGGTGGGGGGTAACGCGCCCGCGGTGGGGTAACGCGCCCGCGGTGGGGTAACGCGCCCGCGGTGGCGGGTAACGCGCCCGCGGTGGCCAGTAACGCGCCCGCGGTGGGGTAACGCGCCCGCGGTGGGGTAACGCGCCCGCGGTGGGGTAACGCGCCCGCGGTGGGAGGTAACGCGCCCGCGGTGGGGGGTAACGCGCCCACGGTGGGGTAACGCGCCCGCGGTGGGGTAACGCGCCCGCGGTGGGGGGTAACGCGCCCGCGGTGGGGGGTAACGCGCCCGCGGTGGGGGGTAACGCGCCCACGGTGGGGGGTAACGCGCCCACGGTGCACCTCCATCAATAGACAATTCTATAAATGATTTCACCGGTCAGAGACGGCAGCGGGGTGACGCTCACTATCCCACGCCCGTGCACACAGAGCGTTACCAGGGGGTCCTGTCAATCACAGAGAGAACGTGTGTGTGTGTGTGTGTGTGTGTGTGTGTGTGTGTGTGTGTGAGTGTGTGTGTGTGTGTGTGTGTGTGTGTGTGTGTGTGTGTGTGTGTGTGTGTGTGTTGTGTAATTGTTAGATATTACAGCACTGTTGGAGCTAGAAACCCAAGCATTTCACTAGACCGGCAATAACATCTGCTAAACACGTGTACATGACCAATCAAATTTTATTTTATTGTATTTTGATTTGATTTGATTTTGACAGAACCTAAGCTAAACAAGGGTCTGAACTTTGACCCTTGGGGAGACGAAATGGACCCTCTCCAAACCCGGTGGATCGGCGCCAGGAAGAGGGGTTGGAGAGACAGAAAACCCAAAAGCTACAACAGACCTACATTTTACATTTACATCATTTAGCAGACGCTCTTATCCAGAGCGACTTACATTAGTGAATGCATACATTTCATACATTTTTCTTTTTTGTACTGGCCTACATACAGGTAACTGCCAACATAAAGGAATCGCCAACATAACATGTTTCAACAGACAAGCTTTAACTACCGAATTAGAAAGCTCAAACCAGCTTCTCCAAAAAAAAACAAATGTCGAAGTTTCTCCGTACGTCAAAATGGCCAACGTGGTCGTTTTTGTTTTTGTTTGTTTGTTGTTGTTTTGTCCTGCTCCTCTGTATTGTTGGGAAACAGAACAGCCTCGACGCTCAGTGATTCTAATCTGGAACTCTGTATTGTTGTGTCATCACCATCTAGAACATCCTCGACGCTCAGTGATTCTAATCTGGAACTCTGTATTGTTGTGTCATCACCATCTAGAACATCCTCGACGCTCAGTGATTCTAATCTGGAACTCTGTATTGTTGTGTCATCACCATCTAGAACATCCTCGACGCTCAGTGATTCTAATCTGGAACTCTGTATTGTTGTGTCATCACCATCTAGAACATCCTCGACGCTCAGTGATTCTAATCTGGAACTCTGTATTGTTGTGTCATCACCATCTAGAACATCCTCGACGCTCAGTGATTCTAATCTGGAACTCTGTATTGTTGTGTCATCACCATCTAGAACATCCTCGACGCTCAGTGATTCTAATCTGGAACTCTGTATTGTTGTGTCATCACCATCTAGAACATCCTCGACGCTCAGTGATTCTAATCTGGAACTATATCGGACGATTGTGGCATCGTTTGGTGTTGTAGTTTACATGGTTTTCGTCGTTCCTCAAAAAACACCATTCAGTGACCACTGGTGTCCTGTGCGATGGGATGGGGGCAAATCAAATCAAATACAATTATATTAGTCACACGAGCCGAATACAACAGGTGGGGGACCTTACAGTGAAATGCCTTAACCAATAATTCAATTGAATAAAAAAAATATGGATAAAAATTACGAGATAAAAGTAACAAGTAATTAAAGAGCAGCATTAAAATAACAATGTGGAGGCTATATACAGGGGGTACCGAGACAGAGTCAATGTGGAGGCTATATACAGGGGGTACCGGTACAGAGTCAATGTGGAGGCTATATACAGGGTGTTACGGTACAGAGTCAATGTGGAGGCTATATACAGGGTGTTACGGTACAGAGTCAATGTGGAGGCTATATACAGGGGGGTACCGAGACAGAGTCAATGTGGAGGCTATATACAGGGGGGTACCGGTACAGAGTCAATGTGGAGGCTATATACAGGGTATTACGGTACAGAGTCAATGTGGAGGCTATATACAGGGGGTACCGGTACAGAGTCAATGTGGAGGCTATATACAGGGTGTTACGGTACAGAGTCAATGTGGAGGCTATATACAGGGTATTACGGTACAGAGTCAATGTGGAGGCTATATACAGGGTGTTACGGTACAGAGTCAATGTGGAGGCTATATACAGGGTGTTACGGTACAGAGTCAATGTGGAGGCTATATACAGGGTATTACGGTACAGAGTCAATGTGGAGGCTATATACAGGGTGTTACGGTACAGAGTCAATGTGGAGGCTATATACAGGGTATTACGGTACAGAGTCAATGTGGAGGCTATATACAGGGTGTTACGGTACAGAGTCAATGTGGAGGCTATATACAGGGTGTTACGGTACAGAGTCAATGTGGAGGCTATATACAGGGTGTTACGGTACAGAGTCAATGTGGAGGCTATATACAGGGGGTACCAGTACAGAGTCAATGTGGAGGCTATATACAGGGGGTACCAGTACAGAGTCAATGTGGAGGCTATATACAGGGTGTTACGGTACAGAGTCAATGTGGAGGCTATATACAGGGGGGTACCGGGACAGAGTCAATGTGGAGGCTCTATACAGGGGGTACCGGTACAGAGTCAATGTGGAGGCTATATACAGGAGGTACCAGTACAGAGTCAATGTGGAGGCTATATACAGGGGGTACCGGTACAGAGTCAATGTGGAGACTATATACAGGGTGTTACAGTACAGAGTCAATGTGGAGGCTATATACAGGGGGTACCGGTACAGAGTCAATGTGGAGGCTATATACAGGGGGTACCGGTACAGAGTCAATGTGGAGGCTATATACAGGGGGTACCGGTACAGAGTCAATGTGGAGGCTACATACAGGGTATTACGGTACAGAGTCAATGTGGAGACTATATACAGGGGGTACCGGTACAGAGTCAATGTGGAGGCTATATACAGGGGGTACCGGTACAGAGTCAATGTGGAGACTATATACAGGGGATACCGGTACAGAGTCAATGTGGGGGCTATATACAGGGGATACCGGTACAGAGTCAAGGTGGAGGCTATATACAGTGGGGTACCGGTACACAGTCAATGTCGAGGCTATATACAGGGTGTTACGGTACAGAGTCAATGTGGAGGCTATATACAGGGGGTACCGGTACAGAGTCAATGTGGGGGCTATATACAGGGGATACCGGTACAGAGTCAATGTGGAGGCTATATACAGGGTGGTACCGGTACACAGTCAATGTGGAGGCTATATACAGGGTGTTACGGTACAGAGTCAAGGTGGAGGCTATATACAGGGGGGTACCGGTACAGAGTCAATGTGGGGGCTATATACAGGGGATACCGGTACAGAGTCAATGTGGAGGCTATATACAGGGTGGTACCGGTACACAGTCAATGTGGAGGCTATATACAGGGTGTTACGGTACAGAGTCAAGGTGGAGGCTATATACAGGGGGTACCAGTACAGAGTCAATGTGGAGGCTATATACAGGGGGTACCGGTACAGAGTCAATGTGGAGGCTATATACAGGGGGTACCGGTACAGAGTCAATGTGGAGGCTATGTACAGGGGATACCGGTACAGAGTCAATGTGGAGGCTATATACAGGGGGGTACCGGTACACAGTCAATATGGAGGCTATATACAGGGTGTTACGGTACAGAGTCAATGTGGAGGCTATATACAGGGGGTACCGGTACAGAGTCAACGTGGAGGCTATATACAGGAGGTACCAGTACAGAGTCAATGTGGAGGCTATATACAGGGTATTACGGTACAGAGTCAATGTGGAGGCTATATACAGGGTGTGTTACGGTACAGAGTCAATGTGGAGGCTATATACAGGGGGTACCGGTACAGAGTCAATGTGGAGGCTATATACAGGGTATTACGGTACAGAGTCAATGTGGAGGCTATATACAGGGTATTACGGTACAGAGTCAATGTGGAGGCTATATACAGGGTGTTACGGTACAGAGTCAATGTGGAGGCTATATACAGGGGGGTACCGGTACAGAGTCAATGTGGAGGCTATATACAGGGTGTTACGGTACAGAGTCAATGTGGAGGCTATATACAGGGGGGTACCGGTACAGAGTCAATGTGGAGGCTATATACAGGGGGGTACCGGTACAGAGTCAATGTGGAGGCTATATACAGGGGGTACCGGTACAGAGTCAATGTGGAGACTATATACAGGGTGTTACAGTACAGAGTCAATGTGGAGGCTATATACAGGGGGGTACCGGTACAGAGTCAATGTGGAGGCTATATACAGGGGGTACCGGTACAGAGTCAATGTGGAGGCTATATACAGGGTGTTATGGTACAGAGTCAATGTGGAGGCAATATACAGGGGGTACCGGTACAGAGTCAATGTGGAGGCTACATACAGGGTATTACGGTACAGAGTCAATGTGGAGACTATATACAGGGGGTACCGGTACAGAGTCAATGTGGAGGCTATATACAGGGGGTACCGGTACAGAGTCAATGTGGAGACTATATACAGGGGATACCGGTACAGAGTCAATGTGGGGGCTATATACAGGGGATACCGGTACAGAGTCAAGGTGGAGGCTATATACAGTGGGGTACCGGTACACAGTCAATGTCGAGGCTATATACAGGGTGTTACGGTACAGAGTCAATGTGGAGGCTATATACAGGGGGTACCGGTACAGAGTCAATGTGGGGGCTATATACAGGGGATACCGGTACAGAGTCAATGTGGAGGCTATATACAGGGTGGTACCGGTACACAGTCAATATGGAGGCTATATACAGGGTGTTACGGTACAGAGTCAATGTGGAGGCTATATACAGGGGGTACCGGTACAGAGTCAACGTGGAGGCTATATACAGGAGGTACCAGTACAGAGTCAATGTGGAGGCTATATACAGGGTATTACGGTACAGAGTCAATGTGGAGGCTATATACAGGGTGTGTTACGGTACAGAGTCAAAGTGGAGGCTATATACAGGGTATTACGGTACAGAGTCAATGTGGAGGCTATATACAGGGATGTACCGGTACAGAGTCAATGTGGAGGCTATATACAGGGTATTACGGTACAGAGTAAGAAGCATTGCCGTCCATAGCCATAGTAGCCAAACCAATGGCCTCCCCAGCATTATTATACATGACCCTAAGAATGACGAGATGTTAATTTATTAATTAACTCAGGAACAACACTTGCTTTCAATATACTCTCTATCCTTCATTTACTCGAAGTGTTTCCATTATGTTGGTAGTTACCAAGCTAGGCTTAGATTTTCCCTCTCTTTACCCTCCCTGTCTTTACCCTGCCTGTCTTATCCCTCCCTGTCTTTACCCTGCCTGTCTTATCCCTCCCTGTCTTTACCCTGCCTGTCTTATCCCTGCCTGTCTTTACCCTCCCTGTCTTTACCCTGCCTGTCTTATCCCTCCCTGTCTTATCCCTGCCTGTCTTATCCCTGTCTGTCTTCACCCTGCCTGTCGTAATTAAAGTGACAGGAAGTCGTGTGAAGATACACACAGGGCCATCCAGGGAGGTCGTTTCCTGTAGCTCTATGCATTGCACCCGTCGGTTCAAAGGTCATTCAGTCACACAAATCCTATTACCTCTCCTCTGTCGACCGGAGGCCGGTCCTGAACCCGACACCCAGATGAAAGCGAGAGAATGTTCTGTCCGTTTCTATACACCCCCGCGCTTTCTCTCTCTCTCTCTCACGGAAATACAACACGTGTTACGGGAACATTACATTATCAATGAATGAAATATATTTGGACTGACATATAGGCCTGTATCCTTTCACAATAAAAACATTTTCCATCCTAATAATCACAACTCTTACCATAATCACCGTAAAGAAACAAGAAGGAAGAGGGGGGGGAGCGGAAGCGTTTGGTTTTGTCAAATTATATAATCGTTTGTTTGGCTAAAATCGAATAAATAAAAAATACACGACATAGACTATATTACAGGCTACTTTCAGTAATATGTAGTGGTTTATACCGGTGTCGTGTTTGTGTTAATGAACGCAGTGATGGACCGTTAGTGAGACTGACACAAATGAACAGGTCAGTAGGAACAGAGGCTGTAATAATAAGTCATTGTATTAGATGACAGGGCTTAACCGCGCCTCACAGTTACAGTTAGTACGGCTGCACGCCTTTTACACGTGTCGCCCTAAATAAGGATCACCATTTTGGAATGTCTATACATGTGTTCAAAAATGACCAAACAAAAAAAAGCGGCCCACCTCAGCGTGTTTCCGGTATGGAATTGACGCGTTAGCCACTGGTTCGATCGGGGCCTTGTTCTTTCCGTGTTGCTGTAATTTTAACATAAACCACAGTTAATAAGACAAAACGCTGCTGGTTTTAGGAATATCCTGAACCGATATTAATGTAGTAGGAAGGTGGTGGGGGGAAACGAAGGTTAGACCTTGTTTCACTTAAGCTCACTATAGGCCTTTAGTGGTGTCTATAGAATCTAACGGGGTTTCTGAAAAGCCCGAATAGCTAGGCCTACTTTGAGTTAAAAAAACAACCGATTTTTATTTAGATAATCAGCCGTTGTTAAAACCAAGAGAAGATATAAAACTATTGCTCATGTTTGCGCTGTTTCCACCCCCCCCCCCCCCCCCAACCCCAAGAATAAGTTGCAACGGAAACAAAAACACTCAGACCACAAGAGAAGAAGGAACTTCGATCAGTTGTTCGCAGATGTGTTTTTGTTACAAACATGCAAATTCAAGAATTTAAAATTAGCCTATTTTTTAAATGTTACAGAACTTGAAAAAAGTTGCAACACATTAAAAAGGCAAGACAACAAGACATGCATCATGTTTGTTGTTGTTGACGTTATAAATATGTCTAGATTAGAGGCTATGTTATAACATGCAATGGCGACACTATCAGACATTTTCACATTTTTCACAAACATACTTAAAAAAAGATACATACATATATATTAAACAACGAATCTAAAATGAAGTGATTTTCTGGCATCGCTCATATGTCTTCCCTCTAAATCAACACATTTAACTGCGGGGCCTTTTTCCTTATTAAAACGTGTCAAACTTGTATATCCTCATTTTTTTGGGGTCATGATTTCGACGGACATAATTTGAAGTAAACCTTTCAGCCAGGGACGATGGTAATGTATGAACACAGTAACACAGTAACCCAGTAAACCGTTCAGCCAGAGACGATGATAATGTATGAACCCAGTAACACAGTAACACAGTAAACCGTTCAGCCAGAGACGATGATAATGTATGAACCCAGTAACACAGTAACACAGTAAACCGTTCAGCCAGAGACGATGATAATGTATGAACCCAGTAACCCAGTAACACAGTAAACCGTTCAGCCAGAGACGATGGTAATGTATGAACCCAGTAAACCTTTCAGCCAGAGACGATGATAATGTATGAACCCAGTAACACAGTAAACCGTTCAGCCAGAGACGATGGTAATGTATGAACACAGTAAACCTTTCAGCCAGAGACGATGATAATGTATGAACCCAGTAACACAGTAAACCGTTCAGCCAGAGACGATGATAATGTATGAACCCAGTAACACAGTAAACC
>NW_021822452.1:15000-26870 GCF_901001165.1 Salmo trutta
CAGGTCACACAATTTAGTCAAATCTACAGGCCTTTAAAACATACCCGGGATTTATTTCTAATCCATGGAAACATACAAGTGGTAATGTGTACATTGTTATGAATTGTTATTACTACCTATGAATTATTATTATTATTATTACTATTAGAGGGGTATATTTCGTTTTTTGTTGCAATGATTTCGATAACGAAACATGAAACAATTTCCTCTTATAATAAATACATAATAATACTGAGAACGTTTTTATTTTTATTTTTTTTTAAATCAAACGCTTCAACGCAATACAATAACTGAGTTTGTATCCATTTTTCTCATGTTCTTTCAGGGAGAAAGATCCTAAAATAAAATTCTATTTTTTGGGGGGAGAGTAATAACAAATAACTGAACTGAATTTATAACATATTTTAATGTCATATAATCATGGCCCATGATACGTTAAGTAGCCTAATGCTTTTTTCTTGATAGATCAAATCGATAAATTGTATTTATCACATGAACCGAATATAATATTCCACCAACAGGACTTTCACAGTGAAATCTTTACTTTACAAACCCTTAAAAAAAAACAAAAAATGCAGTTTTAAGAAAAAATACCTCATGAAAAATAAAGAAAAGTAACACATAATTAAAATGCAGCAGTAAAATAACAATAGAGAGGTTATGTAAAGGGCGATGCTGATGCGGTGTAATTTAGGCCTATTTTGGATCCAAAACAGTAGCCAACAGCAGCTATATCAAATACAGAATCCCCTTAATGTAGGCCTGTATATCCTTCTACTTTAATAGGACCCCCTTTTAGCCTGTAAATTCGCATTAGTTTGGGTGATATTAATTATTATTATTATTATTATTATTGTTTGTTGGTTTTCCTTTCATTTATCTGTTAATGAATGTGATTAGAGCGAGGCGCGGTTGAGGTGGAAACGGGATATTGTTTCTATGACCCCCCCGGTCTGACCGAGCGGAACCGGAAAGAATCGCATTAGAGGCGCGAGACAGAAGAACTAAAGGAACAATTAGAAGAGAAACGTAAACAAAACAAATATAAAATATATACTTTTTGTTTTGTATCTGGGTCTTCGTTTGTCTCTCCGGAATTTCAACCAGCCGCCAGTCCTCAATATAAAGCATTACAGAGGTTTTAAAAAAGGATAAACCTTCACATGTTTTCCCAAATACATCAAAAAAATGTTTTCGGTCCCTACATTAACTTGCTAATGCTGCGCAATCATATCCTCAAAATGATACAGCCGAGCGTCAATGTACAAAATACATTTTTTTTGGTCAACAAAACATAACTTACACACTATAAACACATAGACTAATATATATTATATAACATATAGGGTAATACTGTCTGAACCGTCTTTTTTTTGGGATGCGAGGCCAATATTGGCCATCACAGAAGCCAATATCTCAGCCATTGTAATTTACAGAAGAAGAAACACTATCTCTCTCTCTCTCACACACACACACACACACACACACACACAGGCGCCTTCAGAGAGTATTCATACCCCTCGATTTATTCCACATTTCGTTGTGTTACGACCTGAATTTCAAAATTATATGGACTTGTTTTTTTTAACATCTACATCACAATACCCCATAATGACATCACAATACCCCATAATGACATCACAATACCCCATAATGACATCACAATACGCCATAATGACATCACAATACGCCATAATGACATCACAATACCCCATAATGACATCACAATACCCCATAATGACATCACAATACCCCATAATGACATCACAATACCCCATAATGACAAAGTGAAAAACGTGTTTTTTTTGTAGACATGTTTTTCAAATGTATTGAAAATGAAATACAGAAATATCTTATTTCCATAAGTATTCACAGCCCCGAGTCAATATTTTGTAGAAGCACCTTTGGCAGTGATTACAGCTGTTGATTCTTTCTGGATAAATATCTAAGAGCTTTGCAAACGTGGATTATTCTTATTACATTTCTTCAAGCTCTATCAATTTTGTTGTTGATCATTGCTAGACAACCATTTCCAAGTCTTGCCATAGATTTTCAAGCCGATTTAAGTCAAAACATGTAACTTGGCCACTCAGGAACATTCACTGTCTTCTTGGGAAGCAACTCCAGTGTAGATTTGGCCTTGTGTTTTAGGTTATTGTCCTGCTGAAAGGTGAATTCATCTCCCAGTGTCTGGTGTAAAGCAGACTGAACCAGGTTTTCCTCTAGGATTTTGCCTGTTCTTAGCTCCATCCCGTATCTTTTTTATCCTGAAAAACTCCCCAATGTTGCTGATGACAAGCATACCCATAACATGATGCAGCCACCACCATGCTGGCCAATAAGGAGGCAGTTACTCAGTGATGTGTTGTGTTGGATTTGCCCCAAACATGAGGCTTTGCATTTAGGCCAGAAAGTGTCTTCCTTTGCTGTGTGTTTTCTTCAGTATTACTTTAGTAACATGTTGCATAAAATAAACATGTTTTGGAATATTTTTATTCTGTATATTTGTATTCTTCTTTGTGAAGAAAAGAAATGCAACAACTATATATTAGTTATATAATTTTATTAATTTGAAAAAATGTGTAAGAATTGTATTTTTATACTTTGACATAATGGAGTATTTTGTGTAGATCAATGACAAAACATTTGAATTAAAAACATTTCAATCCGACTTTGTAACACAACAACATGTTTAAAAAAGTAGAAGGTGGTGTAGATGTTATATCGGGCCCTGTATGTTTAAAATGTGTCCCTTTTCAACAGTAGCCCGGCCTATATCCCCCAGTAGACCAGCCTATATCCCCTAGTAGACCAGCCTATATCCCCTAGTAGACCAGCCTATATCCCCTAGTAGACCAGCCTATATCCCCCAGTAGACCAGCCTATATCCCCCAGTAGACCAGCCTATATCCCCCTATATCCCCCAGTAGACCAGCCTATATCCCCCAGTAGACCAGCCTATATCTCCTAGTAGACCAGCCTTTATCCCCCAGTAGACCAGCCTATATCCCCACGGTAGACCAGCGTATACCCCCCCTGTAGACCAGCCTATATCCCCTAGTAGACAAGCCTATATCCCCCAGTAGACCAGCCTATATCCCCTATATCCCCCTGTAGACCAGCCTATACCCCCTATATCCCCCAGTAGACCAGCCTATATACCCCAGTAGACCAGCCTATATCCCCCAGTAGGCCGGCCTATATCCCCCGGTAGACCAGCCTATATCCCCCAGTAGACCAGCCTATATCCCCCAGTAGACCAGCCTATATCCCCCTGTAGACCAGCCTATATCCACCAGTAGACCAGCCTATATCCCCCAGTAGACCAGCCTATATCCCCCAGTAGACCAGCCTATATCCCCCAGTAGACCAGCCTATATCCCCCAGTAGACCAGCCTATATCCCCTAGTAGACCAGCCTATATCCCCCAGAAGACCAGCCTATATCCCCAAGTAGACCAGCCTATATACCCCAGTAGACATGTCTATATCCCCCAATAGACCAGCCTATATCCCCCAGTAGACCAGCCTATATCCCCAGTAGACCAGCCTATATCCCCCGGTAGACCAGGCTATATCCCCCTATATCCCCCAGTAGACCAGCCTATATCCCCCAGTAGGCCAGCCTATATCCCCCGGTAGACCAGCCTATATCCCCCAGTAGACCAGCCTATATCCCCCAGTAGGCCAGCCTATATCCCCCTATATCCCCCAGTAGACCAGCCTATATCCCCCTATATCCCCCAGTAGACCAGCCTATATCCCCCAGTAGCCCAGCGTATATCCCCCTGTAGACCAGCCTATATCCCCCAGTAGACCAGCCTATATCCCCCTGTAGACCAGCCTATATCCCCCGGTAGACCAGCCTATATCCCCCTGTAGACCAGCCTATATCCCCCTGTAGACCAGCCTATATCCCCCAGTAGACCAGCCTATATCCCCCAGTAGACCAGCCTATATCCCCCAGTAGACCAGCCGATATCCCCTAGTAGACCAGCCTATATCCCCCAGTAGACCAGCCTATATCCCCCAGTAGACCAGCCTATATACCCCAGTAGACCAGCCTATATCCCCCAATAGACCAGCCTATATCCCCCAGTAGACCAGCCTATATCCCCCAGTAGACCAGCCTATATCCCCCGGTAGACCAGCCTATATCCCCCAGTAGACCAGCCTATATCCCCCAGTAGGCCAGCCTATATCCCCCGGTAGACCAGCCTATATCCCCCAGTAGACCAGCCTATATCCCCCAGTAGGCCAGCCTATATCCCCCTATATCCCCCAGTAGACCAGCCTATATCCCCCTATATCCCCCAGTAGACCAGCCTATATCCCCCAGTAGCCCAGCGTATATCCCCCGGTATACACCTATATCCCCCAGTAGACCAGCCTATAATCCCCCTGTAGACCAGCCTATATCCCCCGGTAGAACCAGCCTATATCCCCCTGTAGACCAGCCTATATCCCCCTGTAGACCAGCCTATATCCCCCAGTAGACCAGCCTATTCCCCCAGTAGACCAGCCTATATCCCCCAGTAGACCAGCCTATATCCCCCAGTAGACCAGCCTATATCCCCCAGTAGACCAGCCGATATCCCCTAGTAGACCAGCCTATATCCCATCGTAGACCAGCCTATATCCCCCAGTAGACCAGCCTATATACCCCAGTAGACCAGCCTATATCCCCCAATAGACCAGCCTATATCCCCCAGTAGACCAGCCTATATCCCCCAGTAGACCAGCCTATATCCCCCGGTAGACCAGCCTATATCCCCCAGTAGACCAGCCTATATCCCCCAGTAGACCAGCCTATATCCCCCGGTAGACCAACCTATATCCCCCAGTAGACCAGCCTATATCCCCCAGTAGGCCAGCCTATATCCCCCTATATCCCCCAGTAGACCAGCCTATATCCCCTATATCCCCCAGTAGACCAGCCTATATCCCCCAGTAGACCAGCCTATATCCCCCTGTAGACCAGCCTATATCCCCCAGTAGACCAGCCTATATCCCCCAGTAGACCAGCCTATATCCCCACGGTAGACCAGCGTATACCCCCCCTGTAGACCAGCCTATATCCCCTAGTAGACCAGCCTATATCCCCCAGTAGACCAGCCTATACCCCCTATATCCCCCTGTAGACCAGCCTATACCCCCTATATCCCCCAGTAGACCAGCCTATATACCCCAGTAGACCAGCCTATATCCCCCAGTAGGCCGGCCTATATCCCCCAGTAGACCAGCCTATATCCCCCAGTAGACCAGCCTATATCCCCCTGTAGACCAGCCTATATCCCCCAGTAGACCAGCCTATATCCCCCAGTAGACCAGCCTATATCCCCCGGTAGACCAGCCTATATCCCCCTGTAGACCAGCGTATATCCCCCTGTAGACCAGCCTATATCCCCTAGTAGACCAGCCTATATCCCCCAGTAGACCAGCCTATACCCCCCTATATCCCCCTGTAGACCAGCCTATACCCCCCTATATCCCCCTGTAGACCAGCCTATATCCCCTGGTAGATCAGCTTATACCCTCCTATATCCCCCAGTAGATCAGCCTATATCGCCCAGTAGACCAGCCTATTTCCCCCTGTAGACCAGCCTATATCCCCCTGTAGACCAGCCTATATCACCTAGTAACCCCCCTATATCCCCCAGTAGACCAGCCTATATCCCCTAGTAGACCAGCCTATACCCTCCTATATCCCCCAGTAGACCAGCCTATATCCCCCAGTAGGACAGCCTATATCCCCCAGTAGGCCAGCCTATATCCCCCTGTAGACCAGCCTATATCCCCCAGCATACCAGCCAATATCCCCCAGTAGACCAGCCTATATCCCCCTGTAGACCAGCCTATTTCCCCCAGTAGGCCAGCCTATATCCCCCAGTAGCCCAGCCTATATCCCCCAGTAGGCCAGCCTATATCCCCCAGTAGACCAGCCTATATCCCCCAGTAGACCAGCCTATATCCCCCAGTAGACAAGCCTATATCCCCCAGTAGGCCAGCCTATATCCCCCAGTAGACCAGCCTATATCCCCCAGTAGGCCAGCCTATATCCCCCAGTAGACCAGCCTATATCCCCCAGTAGACCAGCCTATATCCCCCAGTAGACCAGCCTATATCCCCCAGTAGACCAGCCTATATCCCCCAGTAGACCAGCCTATATCCCCAGTAGACCAGCCTATATCCCCCAGTAGACCAGCCTATACCCCCTATATCCCCCGGTAGACCAGCCTATATCCCCCAGTAGACCAGCCTATATCCCCCTGTAGACCAGCCTGTAACCTCCTATATCCTCCTGTAGACCAGCCTATATCCCCCAGTAGACCAGCCTATACCCCCCTATATCCCCCAGTAGACCAGCCTATATCCTCCTGTAGACCAGCCTATATCCCCCTGTAGACCAGCCTATATCCCCCTGTAGACCAGCTTATATCCCCCAGTAGACCAGCCTATATCCCCCTGTAGACCAGCCTATATCCCCCAGTAGACCAGCCTATACCCCCCTATATCCCCCAGTAGACCAGCCTATATCCTCCTGTAGACCAGCCTATATCCCCCTGTAGACCAGCCTATATCCCCCTGTAGACCAGCCTATATCACCTAGTAGACCAGCCTATATCACCTAGTAGACCAGCCTATATACTCTGGTAGACCAGCTTATGCCCCCCTATATCCCCCAGTAGACCAGCCTATATCCCCTAGTAGACCAGCCTATATCCCCCAGTAGCCCAGCCTATATCCCCCAGTAGACCAGCCTATATCCCCCAGTAGACCAGCCTATATCCCCCAGTAGACCAGCCTATATCCCCCAGTAGAACAGCTTATATCCCCCAGTAGACCAGCCTATATCCCCCAGTAGACCAGCCTATATCCCAGTAGACCAGACCAGTCTATATCCCCAGTAGACCAGCCTATATCTCCCAGTAGACCAGCCTATATCCCCCAGTAGACCAGCCTATATCCCCCATTAGACCAGCCTATATCCTCCAGTAGACCAGCCTATATCCCCCAGTAGACCAGCCTATATCCCCCAGTAGACCAGCCTATATCCCCCAGTAGACAAGCCTATATCCCCCAGTAGACCAGCCTATATCCCCCAGTAGACCAGCCTATATCCCCAGTAGACCAGCCTTTATCCCCCAGTAGACCAGCCTATATCCCCCCAGTAGACCAGCCTATATCCCCTAGTAGACCAGCCTATATCCCCCAGTAGACCAGCCTATATCCCCCAGTAGACCAGCCTATATCCCCCAGTAGACCAGCCTATATCCCCAGTAGACCAGACCAGTCTATATCCCCCAGTAGACCAGCCTATATCTCCCAGTAGACCAGCCTATATCCCCCAGTAGACCAGCCTATATCCCCCAGTAGACCAGCCTTTATCCCCAGTAGACCAGCCTATATCCCCCAGTAGACCAGCCTATATCCCCTAGTAGACCAGCCTATATCCCCCAGTAGACCAGCCTATATCCCCCTATATCCCCCAGTAGACCAGCCTATATCCCCCTATATTCCCCAGTAGACCAGCCTATATCCCCCTATATCCCCAGTAGACCAGCCTATATCCCCCAGTAGACCAGCCTATACCCCCCTATATCCCCCGGTAGACCAGCCTATATCCCCCAGTAGACCAGCCTATATCCCCCTGTAGACCAGCCTGTAACCTCCTATATCCCCCTGTAGACCAGCCTATATCCCCCAGTAGACCAGCCTATATCCCTAGTAGACCAGCCTATACCCCCCTATATCCCCCAGTAGACCAGCCTATATCCTCCTGTAGACCAGCCTATATCCCCAAGTAGACCAGCCTATATCCCCCTGTAGACCAGCCTACAACCCCCAGTAGACCAGCCTATATCCCCCTGTAGACCAGCCTATATCCCCCTGTAGACCAGCCTATATCCCCCAGTAGACCAGCCTATATCCCCCAGTAGACCAGCCTATATACTCTGGTAGACCAGCTTATGCCCCCCTATATCCCCCAGTAGACCAGCCTATATCCCCCAGTAGACCAGCCGATATCCCCCAGTAGACCTGCCTATATCCCCCAGTAGACCAGCCTATATCCCCCAGTAGACCAGCTTATATCCCCCAGTAGACCAGCCTATATTCCCCAGTAGACCAGCCTATATCCCCAAGTAGACCAGCCTATATCCCCCAGTAGACCAGCCTATATCCCCCAGTAGACCAGCCTATATCCCCAGTAGACCAGCCTATATCCCCTAGTAGACCAGCCTATATCCCCCAGTAGACCAGCCTATATCCCCCAGTAGACCAGCCTATATCCCCCAGTAGCCCAGCCTATATCCCCCAGTAGCCCAGCCTATATCCCCTAGTAGACCAGCCTATATCCCCCAGTAGACCAGCCTATATCCCCCAGTAGACCAGCTTATATCCCCTAGTAGACCAGCCTATATCCCCTAGTAGACCAGCCTATATCCCCCAGTAGACCAGCCTATATCCCCCGCATCTATACGTTTTGTGACACCGCAACACGCCGAATCTAAACGTTTTGTGACACCGCGCCTCGCCGAATCTAAACGTTTTGTGACACCGCAACACACCGGGTCCAAAACGTTTTGTGACACCGCAACACACCGAATCTAAACGTTTTGTGACACCGCAACACACCGAATCTAAACGTTTTGTGACACCGCAACACACCGAATCTAAACGTTTTGTGACACCGCAACACGCCGGGTCTATTTGTATGTAAAGGTAAACATCTTGCCGTGACGATTCGACAAGAGAGGACAAGGGTCTCCCGTGACTGGCTTTATACTCATGAGACAGACACACACACACACACACACACACACACACACACACACACACACACACACACACACACACACACACACACACACACTCCTGTCAATGTGGTTTTACTCACAGGAGACAATAAGTGTTGTGCAGGCATTGTTGGGTGTGTGTGTGTGTGTGTGTGTGTGTGGTGTGTGTGTGTGTGTGTGTGTGTGGTGTGTGTGTGTGTGTGTGTGTGTGTGTGTGTGTGTGTGTGTGTGTGTGGTGTGTGTGTGTGTAATCCCCATAGACCTAGCCTGGGCTGAAAGTTTTGTTATTTCTTCTCTTGTTCCTGCCCTCAGACAGACAGACAGACAGACAGACAGACAGACAGACAGACAGACAGACAGACAGACAGACAGACAGACAGACAGACAGACAAAGAACGGTCCTCAGTCCACAGCCCAAAGAACGGTCCTCAGTCCAAAGAACGGTCCTCAGTCCATAGAACGGTCCTCAGTCCTCAGCCCAAAGAACGGTCCTCAGTCTACAGCCCATAGAACGGTCCTCAGTCTACAGCCTAAAGAATGGTCCTCAGTCTACAGCCCATAGAATGGTCCTCAGTCTACAGCCCATAGAACGGTCCTCAGTCCACAGCCTAAAGAATGGTCCTCAGTCCTCAGCCTAAAGAATGGTCCTCAGTCCATAGAACAGTCCTCAGTCTACAGCCCAATGAATGGTCCTCAGTCCACAGCCTAAAGAATGGTCCTCAGTCCTCAGCCCATAGAACGGTCCTCAGTCCACAGCCTAAAGAATGGTCCTCAGTCCTCAGCCCAATGAACGGTCCTCAGTCCTCAGCCCAAAGAACGGTCCTCAGTCTACAGCCTAAAGAATGGTCCTCAGTCCATAGAACGGTCCTCAGTCTACAGCCCAATGAATGGTCCTCAGTCCACAGCCTAAAGAATGGTCCTCAGTCCTCAGCCCATAGAACGGTCCTCAGTCCACAGCCTAAAGAATGGTCCTCAGTCCTCAGCCCAATGAACGGTCCTCAGTCTACAGCCCAAAGAACGGTCCTCAGTCTACAGCCTAAAGAACGGTCTTCAGTCTACAGCCCATAGAACGGTCCTCAGTCAACAGTCCAAAGAACGGTCCTCAGTCTACAGTCCAAAGAACGGTCCTCAGTCTACAGTCCAAAGAACGGTCCTCAGTCCAAAGAACGGTCCTCAGTCCAAAGAACGGTCCTCAGTCTACAGTCCAAAGAACGGTCCTCAGTCCATAGAATGGTCCTCAGTCAACAGTCCATAGAATGGTCCTCAGTCCACAGCCTAAAGAATGGTCCTCAGTCCATAGAACGGTCCTCAGTCTACAGAACGGTCCTCAGTCTACAGTCTACAGAACGGTCCTCATTCTACAGCCTAAAGAACGGTCCTCAGCCCAAAGAACGGTCCTCAGTCCACAGCCTAAAGAATGGTCCTCAGCCCAAAGAACGGTCCTCAGTTCAAAGAATGGTCCTCAGTCCTCAGCCCAATGAACGGTCCTCAGTCCACAGCCTAAAGAACGGTCCTCAGTCAACAGTCCAAAGAATGGTCCTCAGTCTACAGCCCAAAGAACGGTCCTCAGTTCACAGCCTAAAGAACGGTCCTCAGCCCATAGAATGGTCCTCAGCCCATAGAATGGTCCTCAGTCTACAGCCCATAGAATGGTCCTCAGCCCATAGAATGGTCCTCAGTCCTCAGCCCATAGAATGGTCCTCAGTCTACAGCCCATAGAATGGTCCTCAGTCCACAGCCTAAAGAACGGTCCTCAGTTCAAAGAACGGTCCTCAGTCCACAGCCCAAAGAACGGTCCTCAGTCTACAGCCCAAAGAACGGTCCTCAGTCCAAAGAATGGTCCTCAGTCCATAGAACGGTCCTCAGTCTACAGCCTAAAGAATGGTCCTCAGTCCATAGAACGGTCCTCAGTCTACAGCCCAATGAATGGTCCTCAGTCTACAGGCCAAAGAATGGTCCTCAGCCCAAAGAATGGTCCTCAGTCTACAGCCCAATGAACGGTCCTCAGTCCACAGCCTAAAGAATGGTCCTCAGTCCTCAGCCCATAGAACGGTCCTCAGTCCACAGCCCAATGAACGGTCCTCAGTCCTCAGCCCAAAGAATGGTCCTCAGTCCACAGCCTAAAGAATGGTCCTCAGCCCAAAGAACGGTCCTCAGTCCTCAGCCCAAAGAACGGTCCTCAGTCCGAAGAACGGTCCTCAGTCTACAGCCCAAAGAACGGTCCTCAGTCTACAGTCCAAAGAACGGTCCTCAGTCCAAAGAACGGTCCTCAGTCTACAGTCCAAAGAACGGTCCTCAGTCCAAAGAACGGTCCTCAGTCCAAAGAACGGTCCTCAGTCTACAGTCCAAAGAACGGTCCTCAGTCTACAGTCCAAAGAACGGTCCTCAGTCCAAAGAACGGTCCTCAGTCCAAAGAACGGTCCTCAGTCTACAGTCCAAAGAACGGTCCTCAGTCTACAGTCCAAAGAACGGTCCTCAGTCTACAGAACGGTCCTCAGTCTACAGTCCAAAGAACGGTCCTCAGTCCACAGCCCATAGATGAGTCCATCTAAATTATAAGTATTGTTTGCCATCTTTTAAATTCTGTCCCACCTGACTTAACACAGCTTTGGGATGGTTTAGACTTTAAATCACTGTTTATTCCACACAAATGACAACAATCATGAGTTCAAATACTGCCCATATCAGACAGCTTCAGCTGAAAATCCATATTTTTTTCTCCCTTTCTTTCCTTCTTCCAGGAATAGACGAGTGTCCTTCGAAGTGCATGGACCACAGAACAACCCAACAGTACCCAGACACACTAAGCACCATTAAACGAGGACAATGATATGATATGCTTCTTCTGACTCTTTCTCTCTCCCAATAAGAATCCTCGTCAGGCAGAACAGACACTTTGGAATGTCTGATTGGAAATAACGGGGAAGGCCTCCCCCCCCCCCTACCCACAATGCTCGGGACTCGCTCGCTATTCCATCTTTACCAGGCCACTGGTTTGTATTGGCGCATATCAACCTACGCTTAACCAACGCTTTCACATCCAGGCATCGCTACCAGGAAACAATAACGGGAA
>NW_021822453.1:0-26798 GCF_901001165.1 Salmo trutta
GGTATAGACTTTAGGGGGGAGGTGTAGGTATAGACTTTAGGGGGGAGGAGTAGGTATAGACTTTAGGGGGGAGGAGTAGGTATAGACTTTAGGGGGGAGGAGTAGGTATAGACTTTAGGGGGAGGAGTAGGTATAGACTTTAGGGGGGAGGAGTAGATAGTAGTGGGGAGGAGTAGTATAGACTTTAGTGGGGAGGGAGTAGGTATAGACTTTAGTGGGGAGGAGTAGGTATAGACTTTAGGGGGGAGGAGTAGGTATAGACTTTAGGGGGGAGGAGTAGGAGTAGAGTAGGTATAGACTTTGGGGGGAGGAGTAGGTATAGACTTTAGGGGGGGAGGAGTAGGTATAGACTTTAGTGGGGAGGAGTAGGTATAGACTTTAGGGGGGAGGAGTAGGTATAGTGGGGAGGAGTAGGTACAGACTTTAGGGGGGAGGAGTAGGTATAGACTTTAGGGGGGGGAGTAGAGTAGGTATAGACTTTAGTGGGGAGGGTAGGTATAGACTTTAGTGGGGAGGAGTAGGTATAGACTTTAGTGGGGAGGAGTAGGTATAGACTTTAGGGGGGAGGAGTAGGTATAGTGGGGAGGAGTAGGTACAGACTTTAGGGGGAGGAGTAGGTATAGACTTTAGTGGGGAGGAGTAGGTATAGACTTTAGTGGGGAGGAGTAGGTATAGACTTTAGCGGGGAGGAGTAGGTATAGACTTTAGGGGGAGGAGTAGGTATAGACTTTAGGGGGGAGGAGTAGGTATAGACTTTAGGGGGAGGAGTAGGTATAGACTTTAGGGGGGAGGAGTAGGTATAGTGGGGAGGAGTAGGTATAGACTTTAGGGGGGAGGAGTAGGTATAGACTTTAGTGGGGAGGAGTAGGTATAGACTTTAGTGGGGAGGAGTAGGTATAGACTTTAGGAGGAGTAGGTATAGACTTTAGGGGGAGGAGTAGGTATAGACTTTAGGGGGGAGTAGGTATAGACTTTAGTGGGGAGGAGTAGGTATAGACTTTAGGGGGGAGGAGTAGGTATAGACTTTAGGGGGGAGGAGTAGGTATAGACTTTAGGGGGGAGGAGTAGGTATAGACTTTAGTGGGGAGGAGTAGGTATAGACTTTAGGGGGGAGGAGTAGGTATAGACTTTAGGGGGGAGGAGTAGGTATAGACTTTAGTGGGGAGGAGTAGGTATAGACTTTAGTGGGGAGGAGTAGGTATAGACTTTAGCGGGGAGGAGTAGGTATAGACTTTAGGGGGGAGGAGTAGGTATAGACTTTAGGGGGGAGGTGTAGGTATAGACTTTAGGGGGGAGGAGTAGGTATAGACTTTAGGGGGGAGGAGTAGGTATAGACTTTAGGGGGGAGGGTAGGTATAGACTTTAGGGGGGGTAGGTATAGACTTTAGGGGGGAGGAGTAGGTATAGTGGGGAGGAGTAAGTATAGACTTTAGTGGGGAGGAGTAGGTATAGACTTTAGTGGGGAGGAGTAGGTATAGACTTTAGGGGGGGAGGAGTAGGTATAGACTTTAGGGGGGAGGAGTAGGTATAGACTTTAGGGGGAGGAGTAGGTATAGACTTTAGTGGGGGAGGAGTAGGTATAGACTTTAGTGGGGGAGGTATAGGTATAGACTTTAGTGGGGGAGGAGACTGAGAGTGGGGAGGAGTAGGTACAGACTTTAGGGGGGGGTAGGTATAGGTAGATCCTTATAGGGGGGGAGTAGGTATAGACTTTAGTGGGAGGAGTAGGTATAGACTTTAGTGGGGAGGAGTAGGTATAGACTTTAGTGGGGAGGAGTAGGTATAGACTTTAGGGGGGGAGGAGTAGGTATAGTGGGGAGGAGTAGGTACAGACTTTAGGGGGGAGGAGTAGGTATAGACTTTAGTGGGGAGGAGTAGGTATAGACTTTAGTGGGGAGGAGTAGGTATAGACTTTAGCGGGAGGAGTAGGTATAGACTTTAGGGGGGAGGAGTAGGTATAGACTTTAGGGGGGAGGAGTAGGTATAGACTTTAGGGGGAGGAGTAGGTATAGACTTTAGGGGGGAGGAGTAGGTATAGTGGGGAGGTGGTAGGTATAGACTTTAGGGGGGGAGAGTAGGTAGACTTTAGTGGGGAGGAGTAGTATAGACTTTAGTGGGGGAGTAGGTATAGACTTAGGGGGAGGAGTAGGTATAGACTTTAGGGGGAGGAGTAGGTATAGACTTTAGGGGGAGTAGGTATAGACTTTAGTGGGGAGGAGTAGGTATAGACTTTAGGGGGGAGGAGTAGGTATAGACTTTAGGGGGGAGGAGTAGGTATAGACTTTAGGGGGGAGGAGTAGGTATAGACTTTAGTGGGGAGGAGTAGGTATAGACTTTAGGGGGGAGTAGGTATAGACTTTAGGGGGAGTAGTTAGACTTAGTAGAGTGGGAGTAGGTATAGACTTTAGTGGGGAGGAGTAGGTATAGACTTAGTGGGAGGAGTAGGTATAGACTTTAGCGGGGAGGAGTAGGTATAGACTTTAGGGGGGAGTAGGTATAGACTTTAGGGGGGAGGAGTAGGTATAGACTTTAGGGGGGAGGAGTAGGTATAGACTTTAGGGGGGAGGAGTAGGTATAGTGGGGAGGAGTAGGTATAGACTTTAGGGGGGGGTAGTAGGTATAGACTTTAGCGGGGAGGAGTAGGTACAGACTTTAGGGGGGGAGGAGTAGGTATAGACTTTAGCAGGGAGGAGTAGGTATAGACTTTAGGGGGGGAGGAGTAGGTATAGACTTTAGCAGGGAGGAGTAGGTATAGACTTTATAGATTATGAACTTCACTCATCTCAAAATATATTTGAATGTATAGATCGAATGAAGTCTTCTCTGAGTTGGGGTTAGACAGGATATTGTATGTGTTCGTCTGCCTCGGTGCATGATGGGTGCAATCATTTTTACATCTGGGCTCCCAAGTGGAGCAGCAGTCTAAGGCACTGCATCTCAGTGCAAGAGGTGTCACTGCAGTCCCTGGTTCGATTCCAGGCTGTATCACATCCGTCCGTGATTGGGAGTCCCATAGGGTGGTGTACAATTGGCCCAGCATCAAAAGGGTTTGGCTAGGGTAGGCCGTCATTGTAAATAAGAATTGGTTCTTAACGGACTTGCCTGGTTAATTAAAATGTTAGTTCGCCCAGTGCTACAGGTGGGAAGAAATTTCACTTTAGGACCAATGGAATGGTCTAAAGTATGCAAACTCCACCCACCCAGTGTACCAGACTACATTTTGATCATTTAGCAGATGCTCTTATCCAGAGCAACTTAATCAGCGCATTCAACTTAGGTAGTTAAGTCAACCACCAACCTGGACTCAGGGGTAGACGTAACATAGTAAAGGTAAATCCTGGACATTCCAATTAGTATGATGTTAAGTTTCATATGGTATGTATTAATTTGTGGATGTCCATCATCCATGTCATACAATATGTTAGGAATTGCAATTCATACTTACGCTTCTGCTAAACGTATTATAGGTTAGGAATTCAGATTTGTTGTGGCTAACGCTGACGTTAGCTAGGTGGCTAACGCTAACATTAGCTAAGTGGCTAATGTTTGTTAGGCTAGGGGTTAAGGTTAAAGTAGTTGCAAATGAGCTAAAATGCTAGTTGTCTGATGAGATTCGAAAGCACAAGCTTTGGGTTGCTAGACGTAAACGTTGCACGCCTACCCATCCACCATGACCAACCACCCAACTTTAGTTTTTACCTTAAGTAACCATTCCAAATGTAATAAATAGTAATTTGAGAGTACCAAATTGATGTTTACTTTGTTACGTCTAGTCTATGAAACCAGGCTGCAGCCACATTACAGTCATTGAAAGTAAAACTTTCCTCAATAAAGCAGCTATCTGCAAAACCATAGTAAGAAAATTGAAGTGGGAGTGTTCGTGTAACTGCATGTACAACAGTTAGGTGTTCGTTTTGATTCACCCAATGATATGGAATAACCCTACATCCTAGTCTAAAACAATGATATGGAATAACCCTACATCCTAGTCTAAAACAATGATATGGAATAACCCTACATTGAGGATCCTAGTCTAAAACAATCATCATTACATATTAGACACAATAACACAAGGTCTAATGATCCATTTCTCACCTGTGTGTGCAGCTCTGCTCTCCGTTCCTCAGATTAAGTGAGGGGTTGTGGCTCAACATATTTGCCGACTCCACACGCCTCCTACCTAGAATGAACCCGTCTGATCGGATTGCATAATGTTAACTTCCTAGTACAAAACGTGACAAACTGTACAATTATGAATCACCCACTCAGGTGACTTGGGGAGATGGACATACCTCAAATTAGTTGTTGTTGGTAAGCCCTTCTCGTGGACCTGCGTCATCACCCACATCTACAACTAACTGTCCTCTACCACACTAACTTAGAAAAAGGCACAACACAGTCACTCCCAAATATATCATTATTTAATGAATAAAAACACCTTTCTCTGCTTTGCTGAGGTCTTCAATGTGTCACCTATCCAAATGTAGAAAGACTAGACACTGGTAACATCTCTTCCCTTCTCTCTGGGACCTTGAGAACAACAAAACACCATCTCCGTTCCAAATGAAACCCTAATTCCCTACATAGTGCACTACTTTTGGCAAAGAACCTATATGATAGCCCTATGTGACCCTGGCCCAAACTAGTGCACAATGTAGGGAATAGGGTGCCATTCCAGATTTGAAGACACTGGTAAAGCCGTGATGAATATCCCTACAGCATGTTGATGTGTTCTAGCGGAAGCTAGAAGGGTAAAACCTGGAGTTCTTTACCATGAGCCATGGAGGCTTCTAGAAATGACTTGGCTCCCTCTGCAGGTTTGTAATGGGAACTACACAAAGAGCTGCATCAAGAGAGAGACACAGACCAACCCAACAGTATGGGAGGTCACATAGGGCTGAAGCTGTAACAAACTGTCACCAGGTGTATTTAAGACATTCCATCAGTCAACATCATCATCTTTTAATGTTTATTCAAGTTCACTCAATTTTAGTCGCAGTGACACAGTCACATCATTTATTTTTCTTCTTCTTAGTTTTGGGCGTTTCAGGATCTCCATGGAGAAAGGACGTGATATCGTCACCCCGTTTCCTCTTCCTGTTTGGCTTGTCACTAAGGTAACCGCTGGAGTCGCTCCCCTGCACCTCCACAGGACCTCTCCCACCCACTTCTCTCTCCTCATCCTCTTCGTTCTGTCGTTTCTCCTTCCTCTTCCTCTTTTCCTCAGAGTGGCCGTTAGTGCTGCTGTCCTCCGCTGTTCCGTTCACAGCGTCTCCGGGGGCTGGTACTGAAACCACCTCCTCTCTGTGTTTCTCCTTTTTCTTCTTCTTCTTCTTGGGTTTGACGGTGGCGTCGGGCGAATCCTGGTTGGGTTCTAGAACAGGTTCTGTGTCTGGTTCCTCCAGCTGTTCTGTGGGGTCATTAGGATCAGAACTCTCTCCAGCTGCCATCAGCTCCTGAACCCTGAGAGAACACAAAACACACAACTGTTTAGCCTCAGATAACACAGCTCTAACATATCCTCATACAGCTTGCCCCCCTGCCGCGCGAGGCCCATACAGCTTGCCCCCCTGCCGCGCGAGGCCCATACAGCTTGCCCCCCTGCCGCGCGAGGCCCATACAGCTTGCCCCCCTGCCGCGCGAGGCCCATACAGCTTGCCCCCCTGCCGTGCGAGGCCCATACAGCTTGCCCCCCATGCCGTGCGAGGCACAGAATCACTGACCTTGATCACTCGATCCAGCAACTGGGATGCAAAGTGATTTGTAGATCAGTGATTCTGCACAGTCCGACTGCAATGTAATCCATCTCAGACACACTGTAACCTACCGTGTCCTGCCAAGTCTTCCTCTGATCAGCAGTACTCCGACTGTGTCTGCGTCTAGCTGACAGACCTCAAACTCCAGCTCCGCCCCTATACTGGGTCCTGCCTCCTTCCAGGTCTCCATGGTGACGTGGGCTGGCTTCGGAATGCTGGCGTTGAAACAGCCATGGACCAGACAGCCCACGTGACTCACACCAAGCTTATTAACTGTACCCTGGAGAAGGGGGGTACAGTTAGATTACCATGGTAACTAGCTACAACACATCAACACTGTGCAGTTGTCTGTAAGAATCACATCGGTTCTGTATGGGTTAGTCACAAACAGTTAACATAGCTTGCCTCTCACCAGTAGTTTCTGTCCTCTCTGGGGTTGGAAGATGACAAAGTTGGCTTGTATGTCGAGGTGAATGTATCCGTTATCGTCGTAGATGTCTCCATGCTGTCCCAGCAAACTGACCTCATCATAGGCAAGAGGCACACCTTTCAGACTGCACAGGGAACACAGGTCGACAGGGTCATATTCATTAATGCACACCACAGCAAAACGTTTTGCAACAGGAAACTTAAAACATTTCAAGGTAGGTCCCTCCCGTTCCAGACAGTTTCCTTCTGTTTGGTTCCTAGAGAATACGACCCGGGAGTGTTATCGTCAGCAGAGAACACGCCAGATACACAGATGACTATGTGCAGGCCAGAAGATCAATGTAAACATATTTCAGGTGGTTCCTGGGATGTTTAATACAAGTTCAGAGCATTGTAAAGATCTGATATTCTGCACAAGCCTGCACGCTATAGAGGGCTGGCAGTTGACCTAACGACACCTCCTGGCGGCCATGTTGGAAGACCACCACATGAATTATTCTGACAACAGCCGAGTGGCTACCCCCAACTGCATGATAACAGTGCCTAAAACTACTTGATTCAGTATTTGGCTGCTCTAACAAGGCAGGAAAGAAAACAGTTAAAAAATGTAAAAATTAATTACAGATTCCCACAATCATAAAACACTGTCGGTGACACCAAGACTCAAGAACTGTCAGAAAAGCAAAGAAAACTTTTTACCCGTCAAGACCTGAACCCAGACAGCTGTCAGTAACTGGTCTGCTACGATCATTTAATCACTGGTAAATCACGTCTGATCGATTTCGAGTTTAGTTTAGCTGTTGTGCTAACAACAACACTAAATTAGCTAGCTAGATAGCTTGTAGTCCAGCAAATAGCATGTGTCGTGTGAGTTTAATATTTTTGGGGAAGCTATTTTTCACCATAACAAAAGATTGCATGCCTCTATCATCATAAGACTACTATTCCTAATGTGATGAGTAGATTGGATAGTCATAATTTAGGCTATGAATAAGCGTGTAGTGGCATAGGTTTATAGGCTATGTCAGAGACATTTCATATGCGAGGGAAAAATGTGGCCTTCTGATAAACACTTCTACTAAACTTTATGACTGGAGAAATTAGCAGAATCTTTTTAATACGATGGGCGTCTAGGCCAGATCAGATCAGTAAAAAAAAATACCTGGTCTTGAATGCAACCATGTAATCTAGGCCTTTGAATAAGGGCTCCTAGCTAAAAGGGATCTAGCTTGTATCAAATTGTCAAAAGTATTTTTTATTTTAGCTAATGCTAACCCTTTTCCTAACCGTAACCTAATTCTCCTAGTCTGCTACGAAATGTAAAACATGACGTTAATTTGACAACAGCTGTATCCCTTATAGCCATGACTATGAAAAGGGGGAGACTATACAATATTACATCCATATAGCCTGGAGGACCTTACTGCCCCCCTACAAAATCTGGTATAATGATTAGCCTCTTACAAATGATCACACGATCCCGTGTGGCTCAGTCGGTAGAGCATGGTGTCTATCGGTAGAGCATGGTGTCTATCGGTAGAGCATGGTGTCTATCGGTAGAGCATGGTGTTTGCAACACCAGGGTTGTGGGTTCATTTCCCACGGGGGACCAGTAAAGGGGGAAAAAAATGTATGTAATGTATGCATTCACTACTGTAAGTCGCTCTGGATAAGAGCGTCTGCTAAATGACTAAAATGTAAACGTAAATCTAGTGTTATTGTTTTTAAACGGAGAACCGAACAATATATGTAAAACAGTGTGTGAGTTAAGCTATTCTCTGCTTCAGATGCACAATGTCAACTGCAAATTCCCACAAGGCTAATGCCATCATACTGTATCATACTGCTAGTGGTTCCCAACTCCGGTCCTCCAGTACCCCCCCCCCCAAAGGTAGTTTTATTGTAGCCCCGAACAAACACACCGGATTCAACTTGTCAACTAATCATCAGGCCCTCAATGAGTGGAATCAGGTGTGCTTGTCCGGGGCTACAATACAAATGTGTGCTGTTGGGGTTAGTCAAGGCATGGCGTTGCAAGCCATTATTAACTGCAAAATGATTTCACGCAGCTGTTATCCATAAAAAATGTTTTAAAAAAAGGACAATCAAAACTAATTGATCAAACTAATTGGAGCTTATGACTGAACAAAAAAGGTCATTTCCATTTGCGAATACAACACAGAAACACAGACAACTTAGAGATTCCCTTCCTCTCTCTATTGCAGGATTGTGATCTGTGATTCATCAACATCAACACTAGTTCAACATCAAAAAATTGTTAAGTTAACAATTAAAACAAGTTTAAACACTTAACCTCAAATAATCATCACTTACATATAATTTCAAAGTGTACTATTAAGCTAAATCATATGTAAAAGTTTGACATTTTAGTAACAACTAGGCTGTTATTATTATTATTATTATATATTTTTTTTAAGTAAAAAAGTAAATAACAGGACTGGAGTAGGCTAGTGGTTAGAGCGTTGGGCCAGTAACTGAAAGGTTGCTGGTTTGAATCCCAGAGCCGACAAGGCTCTGTGGATGTGCCTTTGAGCAAGGTACTTAACTCTAATTGCTCCTGTAAGTCGCTCTGGATAAGAGCGTCTGCTAAATGACTCAAATGTAGGTGGCCAACCTCGCTCCACTGGTCTCCGATCTACTGGGTGAGCAGACTTCTGTTCCAGCCCAGCAACAGCAAACTTGATTATTAACTTATAAGGTTTGATACATTGAATCAGGTGTGTTAGTGCAGGGCTGGAACAGTAGCCTGCACAGCCAGCAGGGTTGGGTCTGTCCCAGTCGCAATAGGTTTATACATTGTGTGAATTTTAAAACTGTATTTTTGTTCATAAAATTTACAATCATAGGTACACATATAATCCAGGGTTCGCCCGATGGGACTCCCGATCACGGCTGGTTGTGATACAGCCCAGGATCGAACCAGGGTCTGTAGTGACGCCTCTTGCGCTGCAGTGCCTTAGCCCGCTCGGAGTCCAAAAGGTATCGGAACCCACCCAATGTTAGTAGTGTTTTACATCAAATCACATGTTATTGGTCCATACACATGGTTAGCAGGTGTTATTGGTCCATACACATGGTTAGCAGGTGTTATTGGTCCATACACATGGTTAGCAGATGTTATTGGTCCATACACATGGTTAGCAGATGTTAATGGTCCATACACATGGTTAGCAGATGTTATTGGTCCATACACATGGTTAGCAGATGTTATTGGTCCATACACATGGTTAGCAGATGTTATTGGTCCATACACATGGTTAGCAGATGTTAATGGTCCATACACATGGTTAGCAGATGTTAATGGTCCATACACATGGTTAGCAGATGTTATTGGTCCATACACATGGTTAGCAGGTGTCATTGGTCCATACACATGGTTAGCAGGTGTCAATGGTCCATACACATGGTTAGCAGATGTTAATGGTCCATACACATGGTTAGCAGATGTTATTGGTCCATACACATGGTTAGCAGATGTTAATGGTCCATACACATGGTTAGCAGATGTTAATGGTCCATACACATGGTTAGCAGGTGTTAATGGTCCATACACATGGTTAGCAGGTGTTAATGGTCCATACACATGGTTAGCAGATGTTATTGGTCCATACACATGGTTAGCAGGTGTCATTGGTCCATACACATGGTTAGCAGGTGTTAATGGTCCATACACATGGTTAGCAGGTGTTAATGGTCCATACACATGGTTAGCAGATGTTATTGGTCCATACACATGGTTAGCAGGTGTTAATGGTCCATACACATGGTTAGCAGGTGTTAATGGTCCATACACATGGTTAGCAGGTGTTATTGGTCCATACACATGGTTAGCAGGTGTTAATGGTCCATACACATGGTTAGCAGATGTTATTGGTCCATACACATGGTTAGCAGATGTTAATGGTCCATACACATGGTTAGCAGATGTTATTGGTCCATACACATGGTTAGCAGGTGTCATTGGTCCCATACACATGGTTAGCAGGTGTCATTGGTCCCATACACATGGTTAGCAGGTGTCATTGGTCCCATACACATGGTTAGCAGGTGTCATTGGCCCCATACACATGGTTAGCAGGTGTCATTGGTCCCATACACATGGTTAGCAGGTGTCATTGGTCCATACACATGGTTAGCAGGTGTCATTGGTCCATACACATGGTTAGCAGGTGTCATTGGTCCATACACATGGTTAGCAGGTGTCATTGGTCCATACACATGGTTAGCAGGTGTCATTGGTCCATACACATGGTTAGCAGGTGTCATTGGTCCATACACATGGTTAGCAGGTGTTAATGCAAGTGTAGTGAAATGCTTGTGCTTCTAGTTCCGACCGTGCAGTAATATCTAACAAGTCATCTAACAATTTCACAACAACTACCTTATACACACAAGTATAAAGGAATGAATACGAATATGTACATACAAATATATAAATGAGTGATGGCTGAACGGCATAGGTGTAACCGATGTGAAATGGCTAGTTAGTTAGTGGTGGTGCGAGCTAATAGCGTTTCAATCAGTGACGTCACTCGCTCTGAGACTTGAAGTAGGGTTTCCCCTTGCGTTGCAAGGGCCGTGGCTTTTGTGGCGCGATGGGTAACGATGCTTCGTGGGGTGTCAGTTGTTGATGTGTGCAAGGGTCCCTGGTTCGAGCCCGGGTTGGGGCGAAGAGAGGGACGGAACCTACACTGTTACATAGGCAAGATGAAGTAGATGGTATAGAGTACAGTATATACATATGAGGTAAGTAAACATTATATAAAGTGGCTAGTGATACATTTTTTTCATTATTAAAGTGGCTAGAGATGAGTCAGTATGTTGGTAGCAGCCACTCAATGTTAGTGATGGCTGTTTAACAGTCTGATGGCCTTTAGATTGAAAAACAGCTTCTGTCTCTCGTTCTCAGCTTTGATGCACCTGTACTGACCTCGCCTTCTGGATGGTAGCGGGGTGAACAGGCAGTGGCTCGGGTGGTTGCTGTCCTTGATCTTTTTGGCCTTCCTGTGACATCGGGTGGTGTAGGTGTCCTGGAGAGCAGGTAGTTTGCCCCCGGTGATGCGTTGTGCAGACCTCACTACCCTCTGGAGAGCCTTCCGGTTATGGGCGGAGCAGTTGCCGTACCAGGCGGTGATACAGCCCGACAGGATGCTCTCAATTGTGCATCTGTAAAAGTTTGTGAGTGTTTTTGGTGACAAGACAAATTTCTTCAGCCTCCTGAGGTTGAAGTGGTGCTGTTGCGCCTTCTTCACCACGCTGTCTGTGTGGGTGGACCATTTCAGTTTGTCCGTGATGTGTACGCCGAGGAACTTAAAACTCTCTACCCTCTCCACTACTGTCCCGTCGATGTGGATGGGGGGTGCTCCCTCTGCTGTTTCCTGAAGTCCACGATCATCTCCTTTGTTTTGTTGACGTTGAGTGTGAGGTTATTTTCCTGACACCACACTCCGAGGGCACTCACCTCCTCCCTGTAGGCCATCTTGTCGTTGTTGGTAATCAAGCCTACCACTGTAGTGTCGTCTGCAAACTTGATGATTGAGTTGGAGGCGTGCATGGCCACGCAGTCGTGGGTGAACAGGGAGTACAGGAGAGAGGGCTGAGAACACACCCTTGTGGGGCCCCTGTGTTGAGGATCAGCGGGGTGGAGATGTTACCTACTCTCACCACCTGGGGGCGGCCCGTCAGAAAGTCCAGGACCCAGTTGCACAGGGCGGGGTCGAGACCCAGGGTCTCGAGCTTAATGACGAGTTTGGAGGGTACTATGGTGTTAAATGCTGAGCTGTAGTCGATGAACAGCATTCTTACATAGGTGTTCCTCTTGTCCAGGTGGGTTAGGGCAGTGTGCAGTGCGATTGCGTCGTCTGTGGACCTATTGGGGCGGTAAGCAAATTGGAGTGGGTCTCTAGGGTGTCAGGTAGCGTGGAGGTGATATGGTCCTTGACTAGTCTCTCAAAGCACTTCATGATGACGGAAATGAGTGCTACATGGCGATAGTCATTTAGCTCAGTTACCTTAGCTTTCTTCGGAACAGGAACAATGGTGGCCCACTTGAAGCATGTGGGAACAGCAGACTAAGATAGGGATTGATTGAATATGTCCGTAAACACACCAGCCAGCTGGTCTGCGCATGCTCTGAGGACGCGGATGGGATCTGGACCTGCAGCCTTGCGAGGGTTGACACATTTCAACGTTTTACTCACGTTGGCTGCAGTGAAAGAGAGCCCGCAGGTTTTGGTAGCGGGCCATGACCATCAAAGTCTTTTGAGACACTGTTCTCGATATCAGGCATGCAACAGCAAATATATTCTAAATAGTAACTATTTCGAGATGATATGGATTTCAACTGCAAAGTAGGAAGTCTGCTAGGTAGCTCTGGTCCAGGGCGTTGTTCAACTACGCTCTCACTAACGAGTTGTTTAGTGACTAGCTTCAATATAACTAACTACTTTCTTAACAAAGTGGAGAGAGTTAGAGTAGCCAAAATGTTTCTGTATGCGCAAACTGTCATTTATCCAAAGTACGAAATAAAGTACTTTTTTACCGCCAGACTACCTCTGGTGCGCATGCGTCGGGTCTACATGCGTATTACAACATGTATAAACTAGCAGCACATCGCTGGTTACTAACCACTTCGTGAGTTAACTAACTAGCATATTCAACCCATAGCTTACCTTTCTGAGTATCTTAGCAGTTCGGTGTTCAGTTCCTCTTGGATCCCTGTCCGTTTCTTCTTCAGGTACATGGGCGACAGGGCAATATGTCTCCTGTGCGTGTCCATGACCAGACACGAGTACGGCGTTGACACCAGCTTACATGCGTCAGCGAACGACGGGATCAGACTTGGAAACGCGCCTGGGTCTCCGCCGCCTGCCGCATAAGGTCCGTTTGCTGTCGGATTGGTTAAAATTGAGACTTCGGTGGACATTTTTGCGTGTTTCGAGTCGTCTTCTATCTGCTCCAAGTTCGCCATGCTTCTGGAGACAGCAGGAAGGAAGTCGACGAGGGAAGACTTCCGTAGTGAAGAGGGTCCGCGAGTTTAGACAGTCGGTGTTTTTGTTATGTCGTCTCCTAGCGGAGAGGAGTAGTCGAAAACTAAACCTGCACACATTCCACCCCACATTCACTGACTCCCTTCTCTACGTAGGGGTTTGGGTTAGACAGATACAGCTCTTCATTGATTGTGTACCATGATTGAAATACATTCAAGAAACTCGAACATAATAGTGGGTTATGATGCCGTTTTTCCACTAGAATCATTATACAGGAAGTTAGAGGAGTAGTGGTGGAGTTATAGGAGTAGTGGTGGAGTTAAAGGAGTAGTGGTGGAGTTATAGGAGTAGTGGTGAAGTTAGAGGAGTAGTGGTGGAGTTATAGGAGTAGTGGTGGAGTTAGAGGAGTAGTGGTGGAGTTAGAGGAGTAGTGGTGGAGTTATAGGAGTAGTGGTGGAGTTAGAGGAGTAGTGGTGGAGTTATAGGAGTAGTGGTGGAGTTATAGGAGTAGTGGTGGAGTTATAGGAGTAGTGGTGGAGTTAAAGGAGTAGTGGTGGAGTTAGAGGAGTAGTGGTGGAGTTAGAGGAGTAGTGGTGGAGTTATAGGAGTAGTGGTGGAGTTAGAGGAGTAGTGGTGGAGTTATAGGAGTAGTGGTGGAGTTAGAGGAGTAGTGGTGGAGTTAAAGGAGTAGTGGTGAAGTTAAGGGAGTAGTGGTGGAGTTAGAGGAGTAGTGGTGGAGTTAGAGGAGTAGTGGTGGAGTTAGAGGAGTAGTGGTGGAGTTATAGGAGTAGTGGTGGAGTTAGAGGAGTAGTGGTGAAGTTAGAGGAGTAGTGGTGGAGTTAGAGGAGTAGTGGTGGAGTTAGAGGAGTAGTGGTGGAGTTATAGGAGTAGTGGTGGAGTTATAGGAGTAGTGGTGGAGTTATAGGAGTAGTGGTGGAGTTAGAGGAGTAGTGGTGGAGTTAAAGGAGTAGTGGTGGAGTTATAGGAGTAGTGGTGGAGTTATAGGAGTAGTGGTGGAGTTAGAGGAGTAGTGGTGGAGTTATAGGAGTAGTGGTGGAGTTAGAGGAGTAGTGGTGGAGTTAAAGGAGTAGTGGTGAAGTTAAGGGAGTAGTGGTGGAGTTAGAGGAGTAGTGGTGGAGTTAGAGGAGTAGTGGTGGAGTTAGAGGAGTAGTGGTGGAGTTAGAGGAGTAGTGGTGGAGTTAGAGGAGTAGTGGTGGAGTTAGAGGAGTAGTGGTGGAGTTATAGGAGTAGTGGTGGAGTTAGAGGAGTAGTGGTGGAGTTATAGGAGTAGTGGTGGAGTTAAAGGAGTAGTGGTGAAGTTAGAGGAGTAGTGGTGGAGTTAGAGGAGTAGTGGTGGAGTTAAAGGAGTAGTGGTGGAGTTATAGGAGTAGTGGTGGAGTTAGAGGAATAGTGGTGGAGTTATAGGAGTAGTGGTGGAGTTAGAGGAGTAGTGGTGGAGTTATAGGAGTAGTGGTGGAGTTAGAGGAGTAGTGGTGGAGTTATAGGAGTAGTGGTGGAGTTAGAGGAATAGTGGTGGAGTTATAGGAGTAGTGGTGGAGTTATAGGAGTAGTGGTGGAGTTAGAGGAGTAGTGGTGGAGTTAGAGGAGTAGTGGTGGAGTTATAGGAGTAGTGGTGAAGTTAGAGGAGTAGTGGTGGAGTTATAGGAGTAGTGGTGGAGTTAGAGGAGTAGTGGTGGAGTTATAGGAGTAGTGGTGGAGTTAGAGGAGTAGTGGTGGAGTTATAGGAGTAGTGGTGGAGTTAGAGGAGTAGTGGTGGAGTTAGAGGAGTAGTGGTGGAGTTATAGGAGTAGTGGTGAAGTTAGAGGAGTAGTGGTGGAGTTAAAGGAGTAGTGGTGGAGTTAGAGGAGTAGTGGTGGAGTTATAGGAGTAGTGGTGAAGTTAGAGGAGTAGTGGTGGAGTTAAAGGAGTAGTGGTGGAGTTATAGGAGTAGTGGTGGAGTTAGAGGAGTAGTGGTGGAGTTAAAGGAGTAGTGGTGGAGTTATAGGAGTAGTGGTGGAGTTATAGGAGTAGTGGTGGAGTTAGAGGAGTAGTGGTGGAGTTAGAGGAGTAGTGGTGGAGTTAGAGGAGTAGTGGTGGAGTTAGAGGAGTAGTGGTGAAGTTAGAGGAGTAGTGGTGGAGTTAGAGGAGTAGTGGTGGAGTTATAGGAGTAGTGGTGGAGTTATAGGAGTAGTGGTGGAGTTAGAGGAGTAGTGGTGGAGTTAGAGGAGTAGTGGTGGAGTTAGAGGAGTAGTGGGGGAGTTAGAGGAGTAGTGGTGGAGTTATAGGAGTAGTGGTGAAGTTAGAGGAGTAGTGGTGGAGTTAGAGGAGTAGTGGTGGAGTTATAGGAGTAGTGGTGGAGTTAGAGGAGTAGTGGTGGAGTTATAGGAGTAGTGGTGAAGTTAGAGGAGTAGTGGTGGAGTTAAAGGAGTAGTGGTGGAGTTAGAGGAGTAGTGGTGGAGTTATAGGAGTAGTGGTGAAGTTAGAGGAGTAGTGGTGGAGTTAAAGGAGTAGTGGTGGAGTTATAGGAGTAGTGGTGAAGTTAGAGGAGTAGTGGTGGAGTTAGAGGAGTAGTGGTGGAGTTATAGGAGTAGTGGTGGAGTTAAAGGAGTAGTGGTGAAGTTAGAGGAGTAGTGGTGGAGTTAGAGGAGTAGTGGTGGAGTTAGAGGAGTAGTGGTGAAGTTATAGGAGTAGTGGTGGAGTTATAGGAGTAGTGGTGGAGTTAAAGGAGTAGTGGTGGAGTTAGAGGAGTAGTGGTGAAGTTATAGGAGTAGTGGTGGAGTTATAGGAGTAGTGGTGGAGTTAGAGGAGTAGTGGTGGAGTTATAGGAGTAGTGGTGGAGTTAAAGGAGTAGTGGTGGAGTTAAAGGAGTAGTGGGGGAGTTAAAGGAGTAGTGGTGGAGTTAGAGGAGTAGTGGTGGAGTTAAAGGAGTAGTGGTGGAGTTAGAGGAGTAGTGGTGGAGTTAGAGGAGTAGTGGTGGAGTTAAAGGAGTAGTGGTGGAGTTATAGGAGTAGTGGTGGAGTTAAAGGAGTAGTGGTGGAGTTAGAGGAGTAGTGGTGGAGTTAAAGGAGTAGTGGTGGAGTTAGAGGAGTAGTGGTGGAGTTAAAGGAGTAGTGGTGGAGTTAGAGGAGTAGTGGTGGAGTTATAGGAGTAGTGGTGGAGTTAGAGGAGTAGTGGTGGAGTTAAAGGAGTAGTGGTGGAGTTAAAGGAGTAGTGGTGGAGTTAAAGGAGTAGTGGTGGAGTTATAGGAGTAGTGGTGGAGTTAAAGGAGTAGTGGTGGAGTTATAGGAGTAGTGGTGGAGTTAGAGGAGTAGTGGTGGAGTTAAAGGAGTAGTGGTGGAGTTAGAGGAGTAGTGATGAAGTTAAAGGAGTAGTGGTGAAGTTAAAGGAGTAGTGGTGGAGTTATAGGAGTAGTGGTGGAGTTAAAGGAGTAGTGGTGTGTTACCTTGTGCTGTTGGATGTACAGGCGTTCTCTCTGTGTAGTGTCAGTTTCATTTGAACCGTTAGATGGCAACATCCTGTATGGGATATGGCTCCGGCTTGGCTTTTTATCAAACATCCAGGGTTTAGTAACTCAGTTACATGTAATCTGATTACAAACAAACCTAATCAGTTACATTACCAGCAAAAATATTCTAATCAGATTACAGATTACAGAACCTTTTAAAAAACTTGATGATTACTTCTTGGATTACATTTAAATTCAGAAAGGGTGTTTGCGAGAAGAAAAAAAAACATTGACACCTTTCTGTTTTCTCAATTATATTCAATTCAGCATTGAAAAAAGGCGCAAGTTTACATTTTTTCCACCTGAGCGAGACTGACCACAAGTCAGAGACCACTATGATGACACACCAAATGCATTTCATGGATAATTTTTGTCTTCTAATGCCAGATAAGGGGAAAGTAATCAGATTTACGTTACTGAGTTTGGGTAATCCCAAAATTACATTACTGATTACAATTTTGGTCAAGTAACAGATTATATTTACAAAGTAACCTACCCAACCCTGCAAACATCAGTAGTCTACTGTATATTCACTCGCTCTGGATAAGACCATCAGCTAAATTACTAAAATGTTGATTCAAACATACAATAATTGTTATTTCAGAAGATAATGAAAGATATTTACAACATTACAACATTTTAAATGCATTTAGAAATGGACCTATTCTTCGTTGAAAACATCAATCAATAAATTGTTATTTCAGAATCCAGGAGAAAATAATCTGTATAACTTTGTATGAGTTTGTTGATACAAAGACTGGTACTTCATGTGTTGCCAATCCCCATGGAGAAAAATAGAGTGTAGAGGCCACAGGAGGCTGCTGAGGGGAGGACGGCTCATAATACTGGCTGGAACAGAGAAAATGGAATCAAACACGTTTGATGTATTTGATACCATTCCACTAATTCCACTCCAGCCATTACCACAAACCTTTCCTCCCCAATTAAGGTGCCACCAACCTCCTGTGGTAGAGGTCACGTGGAGCATTCTGACAGTCTCTATGTCTGTGTGTGAAGTCTAGAACAGACCAAAACGAGGGTATAGTTGTCCATGGATGGGTTTTTGATCTATTATCTGCCCTGTATGTCCCCTATAAGGCTTATGGATTATTGGAATCAAGCACACAGAAACAGGCCTGCGTATCTCCCACCATAGAGATACACAGTACAGAACGTGTTCTAAATCTTTGTGGATGTCTCTAACGTTCGTCGTTACGAGGTGTTCCATCAGTCCTGCTCTCTCCAGTAGACCACAGCCCAGTTGTAGCGTGTTGAACCACCCCAACCAGTATGGATTCTCTTGGATAATCTGTGGATAAATCAAATATGGATTAGTTACCATGTTGTCTGATATTATGATCACATTTAAATCATGTTAATAAATATACCATACCATAACCATACCATAACCATAACCACCACCATAACCTACCCTGTTTGGCTGTGCTCCTGCAGTGGAGGGAGCACCACCATAACCTACCCTGTTTGGCTGTGCCCCTGCAGTGGAGGGAGCACTACCATAACCTACCCTGTTTGGCTGTGCTCCTGCAGTGGAGAGAGCACTACCATAACCTACCCTGTTTGGCTGTGCTCCTGCAGTGGAGAGAGCACTACCATAACCTACCCTGTTTGGCTGTGCTCCAGCAGTGGAGGGAGCACCACCATAACCTACCCTGTTTGGCTGTGCCCCTGCAGTGGAGGGAGCACTACCATAACCTACCCTGTTTGGCTGTGCTCCTGCAGTGGAGAGAGCACTACCATAACCTACCCTGTTTGGCTGTGCTCCTGCAGTGGAGAGAGCACTACCATAACCTACCCTGTTTGGCTGTGCTCCAGCAGTGGAGGGAGCACTGCCATAACCTACCCTGTTTGGCTGTGCTCCTGCAGTGGAGGGAGCACTACCATAACCTACCCTGTTTGGCTGTGCTCCTGCAGTGGAGGGAGCACTGCCATAACCTACCCTGTTTGGCTGTGCTCCTGCAGTGGAGGGAGCACTACCATAACCTACCCTGTTTGGCTGGAGCACTATCATAACCTACCCTGTTTGGCTGTGCTCCTGCAGTGGAGGGAGCATTAGCATGATGTAGCAGACCCCGACCATGCTTCCTCCTCCATCCTACACACTGAGAAGACATAGCTCAGACGCTCATGGGCCACGTAACCACAGCTGGCTGCTCCTGACACATGCGCCTCGTCCAAATCCAGGCCCATAGCCTCGCCCTGCAGCACGTGGTGGAGGAAATCTAGAATAAGAATAATCTTCATTATTCTCATCACTTTCATCATCTTTTTTGTTGTTGATTGGCACCTTTTGTAATGACATTACAGCCCAAAGTGCTTAACGGATTGGCACCTCAAATGTATAATTGGTTAATTGGTTGCTTAAATGATTATAATAACAGAAAGTAGCCTACCTATGTACCGCGTGGCCAGTTTGAGCGTCTGGATCTTGCTGAGTTTGTCTGAGGGCAGCGTGGGGATGATCTGTCGTAGCGAGGCGAAGGCCTGGTTGAGTGACTGGGTCCTCTGCCGTTCCCGTACATTAGCCATGACACGCTGATTCTGCGTGTCCTCCAGAGACCTGGGTAGGCTGCTCACACTGCTGACGTCACTCCAGTCACTTCCTCTCCTCTTCCCCCTCTTCTTCCCCGGGCTTTGGATATTCCGGTTCCCCTCATCATCTTCATCCTGCTCCCTCGGTCTCCTTCGGCTTGCCCACTGTTTTCTGGTGCCTCTACGTGGCCTCCGTTGTTGGTCGATCTCTTCCTCACTGTTCCCAGCGCTGTCTACCGGAGACCGAGACCCCCCCGGGGAACACATTATGTCCCCAAACATAACCTGATCCCTTAAACCCTGACCGATGACCTAAACCCCTGACCCGGGTCACAGCATCCTGGAAACCTGGTGGATCCTGTCCCTTTAAGACAGGAGTTAAGATCCGTATTTCTCTATCTTTTTCTCCCTCTTTCCCTCTCCCTCTCCCTCTCCCTCTGTCTCCCTCTCTCTCCCACACTCTTTTGTCCCTTTCAGAGAGGAGTGTAGACAGTTAACATTGATCCAGTCTCGTACTCTGCAGGTTGGATATCTGTATAACCATGCAGCGCCCGGAATGGGGATTTTGGGGAGCGCTGTGATTGGTTGAGAGGGTGAGGTGACGTCAGGAGGGAGTGGGTGGGAGGGAGAAGGTCGATCATAGTCTGTTAGAAGTTCTGAGCGCACAGAAATAATTTCAGAATGTTTTGTGTTTTGCGCATGAGCACAGTCGCAATTAAAAGTCAAATGTTCCTCTTTTAATGTATTCAAAGCGGACAAGTTGTTGAAAAACCTAATGGAAGGGACGGAGCGGCTGAGGGGGTCAGACCTTCCTCTTCGCGTTCTGCCCTATAGGGCACTCATACGCAATTAGATGTGTCAAAACGACCACACACATTTACTGGATTTCTTTACGCAAAACAGTCAGGTTTAATTTGCATTAATTCCTGTATGAGGTCATGAAAACAAACTTATTCAGATAATATATGTAGCCTATAACCTATTCTGCATCACTGTATGCCTAGTTAAATAAAGGTTAAATAAAACATTTAAAAAATGCTACAAAGACAAGCCAGTGAAAACTTCAGCCATTTCTATCAGAAAAGAGAAAGGTAAACAGCAGGTTTTCCGTAGCCGAAGATTGACTGTTTATTTTTCTTTACTCTAAGGTATGCAGCTAAGTGGTTCTGCCCCCCGCTGGGACCCCGGCAGAGCGGCTCAGGTTTAAAAAGCAAGCCGGCCCAGGGAGCTCACAGGGCGGATCCCAGCTCACAGCGGGTCGCTGATGTCGTGGACGGCTGGTGCGCAATGCAAACATTGGAGGTGCGTGGAGGGGAAAGCCGCAGAGAGCGAACCTACACGCGCGCGCACGCATATACACACACATATACACAAACTATATTCGGATTTCGTCATAAGACCACCGTCATTAATACATTTCGCAATTAACGGCAAGTAGCCTAGTGGTCAGAGTGTAGGGACGGCAGGTAGCCTGGTGGTTAGAGTGTAGGGACGGCAGGTAGCCTAGTGGTTAGAGTGTAGGGACGGCAGGTAGCCTGGTGGTTAGAGTGTAGGGACGGCAGGTAGCCTAGTGGTTAGAGTGTAGGGACGGCAGGTAGCCTGGTGGTTAGAGTGTAGGGACGGCAGGTAGCCTAGTGGTTAGAGTGTAGGGACGGCAGGTAGCCTAGTGGTTAGAGCGTAGGGGCGGCAGGTAGCCTGGTGGTTAGAGTGTAGGGACGGCAGGTAGCCTAGTGGTTAGAGTGTAGGGACGGCAGGTAGCCTGGTGGTTAGAGTGTAGGGGCGGCAGGTAGCCTAGTGGTTAGAGTGTAGGGACGGCAGGTAGCCTAGTGGTTAGAGTGTAGGGGCGGCAGGTAGCCTAGTGGTTAGAGTGTAGGGGGCGGCAGGTAGCCTAGTGGTTAGAGTGTAGGGGCGGCAGGTAGCCTAGTGGTTAGAGTGTAGGGGCGGCAGGTAGCCTAGTGGTTAGAGTGTAGGGACGGCAGGTAGCCTAGTGGTTAGAGTGTAGGGGCGGCAGGTAGCCTAGTGGTTAGAGTGTAGGGACGGCAGGTAGCCTGGTGGTTAGAGCGTAGGGGCGGCAGGTAGCCTAGTGGTTAGAGTGTAGGGACGGCAGGTAGCCTAGTGGTTAGAGTGTAGGGACGGCAGGTAGCCTGGTGGTTAGAGTGTAGGGACGGCAGGTAGCCTAGTGGTTAGAGTGTAGGGGGGGCAGGTAGCCTAGTGGTTAGAGTGTAGGGACGGCAGGTAGCCTAGTGGTTAGAGTGTAATGACGGCAGGTAGCCTAGTGGTTAGAGTGTAGGGGCGGCAGGTAGCCTAGTGGTTAGAGTGTAGGGCCAGTAACCGAAAGGTTGCTGGATCGAATCCCCGAGCTGACAAGGTCTGTCGTTCTGCCCCTGAACTGTTCCCCTGTAGGACGTCATTGTAAATAAGAATTTGTTCTTAACTGACTTGTCTAGTTAAATAATGAAATAACCCTGCAAATGATTCATGAATGAATAGTAAGATTAAACACGTATTTGAGATATTATGCAAAAGGCCAATTCGTGACACTCACAGAAACCTTTTCAGTTGAGGTTGGTATCCTATAGAGAGATACATCTGGTTATAATGAAAGGCTTTCATAATAAGTGGTGTACTCTCCTATAAAAGGGCAGGCTAGGTCGCTGACCGTGCACTCCATGGTCTGAACTACTGTGACACGCACGCACGCACGCACACACACACGGTCTGATGAGGTAGCTTTCCCTCAGTGGTAAAATCTCTCCAATGACCTCTACCCTGGAACCCTCTCTAATGACCTCTACCCTGGAACCCTCTCCAATGACCTCTACCCTGGAACCCTCTCCAATGACCTCTACCCTGGAACCCTCTCTAATGACCTCTACCCTGGAACCCTCTCTAATGACCTCTACCCTGGAACCCTCTCTAATGATCTCTCTCTAATGACCTCTACCCTGGAACCCTCTCTAATGACCTCTACCCTGGAATCCTCTCCAATGACCTCTACCCTGGAACCCTCTCCAATGACCTCTACCCTGGAACCCTCTCTAATCACCTCTCTCTAATGACCTCTACCCTGGAACCCTCTCTAATCACCTCTACCCTGGAACCCTCTCTAATGACCTCTACCCTGGAACCCTCTCTAATGACCTCTACCCTGGAACCCTCTCTAATGACCTCTACCCTGGAACCCTCTCTAATGACCTCTACCCTGGAACCCTCTCTAATGACCTCTACCCTGGAACCCTCTCTAATGACCTCTACCCTGGAACCCTCTCTAATGACCTCTACCCTGGAACCCTCTCTAATGACCTCTACCCTGGAACCCTCTCTAATGATCTCTCTCTAATGACCTCTACCCTGGAACCCTCTCTAATGACCTCTACCCTGGAACCCTCTCTAATCACCTCTACCCTGGAACCCTCTCTAATGACCTCTACCCTGGAACCCTCTCTAATGACCTCTACCCTGGAACCCTCTCTAATGACCTCTACCCTGGAACCCTCTCTAATGACCTCTCTCTAATGACTTCTACCCTGGAACCCTCTCTAATGACCTCTACCCTGGAACCCTCTCTAATGATCTCTCTCTAATGACCTCTACCCTGGAACCCTCTCTAATGACCTCTACCCTGGAACCCTCTCTAATCACCTCTACCCTGGAACCCTCTCTAATGACCTCTACCCTGGAACCCTCTCACACAGTTAGCAGCTCACCACCAGATAGACATGCTGATGATGATGAGACACAATCTGTCCCTATCTGGATCCCCTCATTATCTACAGACTCTTTGGGTTGGATACTGTTGTGCCTCCCCTAGCTTACATATCTTTCAATTACGTTTTCTCTTCTCATTGATTTCCCATGATAATTAAACCCATGACAATCAACCCAGTTCAACCTATTAAAACAAAACGAGTTGTAGTTTTGCTCAGTCACATATCATTTCACTTGGGGGGGAATTAAAAGTTAACTGAACCCAGGTGTTTGTAAGATAATTATTCTTTCCAGAATAATGCTAATAACACTTTCTACAACACTATAGAAAACTATAAATATCTACTTGATATTGTATATGTTAACAACCACAGATCCATTCTGAAAACGTGACATTCCATAAAAACATATAATATAATCAATATCATCAGTCTGATATCTCATCGCTCAGATCCTGATCAGGTGTTTTCCAGTCTAGGTCCGCCATAAAATGAATGTCTGATCAATCAATCATTTAAATCTGGTTCTGATCAGGCTGATAGATCCCGATCAGGTGTTCTCTAACAGGAAATGTAGACGATGGTGAGATGAAGCATCAATCAATTTAACCAGTCTGATTAATCTATCATGACACAAGGCCAGACACAGATGCAGATGGTTGGAGTCTTACAATATTTATTAATCCAATAGGGTAAGGCAAGAAAATGGTCATGGACAGGCAAAAGGGTCAAAACCAGTTCAGAGTCCAAAAGGTACCAAAGGGCAGCCAAAATCCAGATCAGGCAGGCAGGATGATCATGCAGACGGGAAAGAAGTCCAGAAGTCCAGGCAGACTAGCAAAAAGAGCATAGCAAAAGGAGTACGGGAAAACCACGCTGGTTGACTTGACTAACATACAAGATGAACTGGCACAGAGAGACAGGAAACACAGGGATAAACACACTGGCACAGAGAGACAGGAAACACAGGGATAAACACACTGGCACAGAGAGACAGGGATAAACACACTGGCACAGAGAGACAGGAAACACAGGGATAAATACACTGGGGAAAACAAGCAACACCTGGAGGGGGTGGAGACAATAACGAGGACAGGTGAAACTGATCAGGGTGTGACATAATCGATCTGCTTCTGATCATGCTGATGGGCTCTATGTGATCAGATCAGGTGTACCCTAACTTCTGATCGTGCTGATGGGCTCTATGTGATCAGATCAGGTGTACCCTAACTTCTGATCGTGCTGATGGGCTCTATGTGATCAGATCAGGTGTTCCCTAACTTCTGATCATGCTGATGGGCTCTATGTGATCAGATCAGGTGTTCCCTAACTTCTGATCATGCTGATGGGCTCTATGTGATCAGATCAGGTGCACCTTAACTTCTGATCATGCTGATGGGCTCTATGTGATCAGATCAGGTGTTCCCTAACTTCTGATCATGCTGATGGGCTCTATGTGATCAGATCAGGTGTTCCCTAACTTCTGATCGTGCTGATGGGCTCTATGTGATCAGATCAGACCTGTTCCCTAACAGGTCCGTCATGAAGGAGATGTAGACGATTGTCTCGATACGCGACGGCCTCTTCTCGTAGACAAAGGTCGTCTCTTTCTTCCGCAGCTCGTCAAAGGCCTCGTTCAGACTCAACATCCTCTTCCTCTCCCGAACGTTAGCCACCTGACGCTGGCCCATGTTGATCACACGCCTCCGCTTTGACTGCCTGGTGTGTGTGTGTGAGAGGTGTGTGTGTGAGAGGTGTGTGTGTGTGTGGTGTGTGTGTGAGAGAGAGAGTTGTATGTGTGTGTGTGTGTGTGTGTGTGTGTGTGAGAGGAGTGTGTGTGAGAGGTGTGTGTGGTGTGTGTGTGAGAGAGAGAGGTGTATGTGTGTGTGTGTGTGTGTGAGAGGAGTGTGTGTGTGTGTGTGTGTGTGTGTGTGTGTGTGTGTGTGTGTGTGTGTGTGTGTGTGTGTGTGTGTGTGTGTGTGTGTGTGTGAGTGAGAGGTGTGTGTGAGAAAGAGCCTGGGGTGTAGGTATAGGCAGGTGTGGCCGTCTCATGCAGGTGATGTCCGGTGTGTTCCTCTTGGGTTGTGCCTGTCTCCTGGTGGCTCACGTTAACGTAGGAGAGGTCATAGTACCGGCCCCGGTAGCCTGTGGCGGGGAGAGAGCTGCCTGTGAGCTGTTTTGACCCCGACGTAGACTTTGGGTGAATCTCCATGAGGTTTATGTCACTGACAACGTCCCGCAGCGTAGAGTCCCCAAGACGGCCTCTCCATTTAAAACACACACAACGACTGTTGAATCTTTAAGGATCTGTATGGAGGGGGGAGGTCATGAATATATAGTCCTGTAACTTTAGGAATTCAAGCAAGTAAAATAATGTAGAATCTGAACCGTCACTTTAAGCCTGATGATAACCAGACACGGTCGCCAGCCTTGGGTGTGTTCTGGAAGATTTTAAAATCCTAGTAAGGCAGTTGGGCCCAAAGGGTCATGATTTTAACTTAAAAGTATAGTAAAAATCAACACCTTTTAGGTGAATATTGAATATCTGTGTAATCCCCACCTGTGGCTCAGTTGGTAGAGCATGGTGTTTGCAACGCCAGGGTTGTGGGTTTGATTCCCACGGGGGGCCAGTACAAAAAAAAAATGCATGAAATGAAATGCATGTATTCACTACTGTAAGTCGTTCTGGATAAGAGCGTCTGCTAAATGACTAAAATGTTTAAAAAAATGAGGTGTCCAAATCCTGTCAGACCGCCACACGGGAATTCCTTTTTGGCTCGAGTCCAACTGCCAAACCGTCAGCGGTCCTGCTGTTTTAAGTCTCTTCTGTCCTGTCCCTCAGTGCCACACCTTTCATGTCCTCATACTTCTAAACGGAGTCCGTTTCAGAAGTGAACTGTCAGCTGGGTCGGATATGATAGAAGAGCAGGAGCTTAAGCCTGTGAGATTGGAACACCGTTTGATGTGTCGTCCGTCTGCTTGAGGCCTCAACCAGGTAGTGAAAAGGAGAGCCAGTCCAACGCAAGGGTCATTCAGTGCTGTTTGCTCTCTTCTCTCTCCTTCTCTTCGTAGGCTAAATAATGACACTTCTGCCACTTACACAGGCCAGAGAGAGAAAGACACCAAATAGTACATTCCCAACTGTCACTGTCCTCCACAAGGCTTTCTGGTGCAAATGAGTGTAAATAGCTGCTGGTTCCCATGGTAGGAGGACAGTATCCACGCAGCGGTATAGGCCTGGAGGGGAGGTCGGAGGAGAAGAGGGGAGGAGAGAAAGAGAGAAGGCCAGGGTTTAACTAGGGGTCCTCAGGAATGGACCTGATCCACACTGGAAACGCTGTGGGACACTTCATCCTGACCTGGAGTGAAAAATCACAACCCTCTTCAGAACAACACTTCATACTCAGAAAGCACACTCATCCATACCACTGACCCAGACAAGCCATACGGTCTAGGTATGGCTGGCGGGGGGGACAGTAAAACAGTGTTTGGTGAACAGGAGGTTGGCGGTACATTAATTGGGGAGGAAAGGTTTGTGGTAATGGCTGGAGCGGAATCAGTGGAATGGTATCAAATACATCAAACACATGGTTTAATGCCATTGCATTTGTTCCATTCCAGCCATTATTATGAGCCGTCCTCCCCTCACCAGCCTCCACTGGAGTGGTATGAATATGTGTGTTCAGGTGTGTGTATGTCAGCACTCAAAGTTGAGTAGTTCTCCTTAATCTCTAACCCCTTCTCCCTGACCTGCCCCCACCTCTCTCTCTCTCTCTCTCTCTCTCTCTATCTCTCTCTCTCTCTCTCTCTCTCTCTCTCTCTCTCCTCTCTCTCGTCT
>NW_021822454.1:0-7500 GCF_901001165.1 Salmo trutta
TCCACCCTCCCTCTCACCCTCCCTCTCCCTCCCTCCCATCCTCCCTCTCACCCGCCCTCCTACCCTCCCTCCCTCCCTCTCACCTCTCCTCTCCTGCCCCTTTACCTTAAAGTGTTTGTGTGTGGGGGGGGGGTTCGCCTTTCACTGACTTAGGGGGCTGAACAACACTTTAAATACTTCTGTGTGTGCGCGTGTGTGTGTGCATGCGTGTCTGTGCGTGCTTGTCTGTGTGTGTGTGTGCATGTGTGTCTGTGCATGCTTGACTGTGTGTGTGTGTGTGTGTGTGTGTGTTTGTGTCAGTGCGCGTGTGTGTGCTTGTCTGTTGGTGTGTGTGTCTGTGCGTGTGTGTCTGTGTGTCTGTGTGTTTGTGTGTGTGTGTGTGTGTGTGTGTGTGTGTGTGTGTGTGTGTGTGTGTGTGTGTGTGTGTGTGTGTGTGTGCGTGCGTGCGTGTGTGTGCGTCTGTGTGTGTATGTCTGTGTGAGTGTGTGTTTCTCTGCCTATTCTTTGTCTTCTCTGAGTGACAAGGCTCCGGGAGGTTTGTATCTTGGTCAGATTAGTGCAGCCGTGCTAACCATTTCCATAACAGCTGTAGGCCAGTCGTGTGCCCTAATGGACACGGAGGACTGTGTGTGCATACGGTTTGCTGTTTAATTGTTTTTAAACCAAACATGCAGCCTTAGCTTATGCATTTGTTTGCTTTAACTTTGAGCACAATCATCAAAATGATCCTGAAGTTTTTACTATGGCTAGCTCTTGTCTTTCTCTTGTCCTTTCTCCTCCTCCCTTTTTCTCCCTTTTTCTATTATTTTCTCCCTCCCTTTTTGGGAGCGATGGGGCGGTTTAGTAATTACAGAGGTTACTTTTCAGCATAACCTGCTCCGTCATACACTATATATATAACAGTATGTGGACACCCCTTCAAATGAGTTGATTCTGCTATTTCAGCCACACCCGTTGCTGACAGGTGTATAAAATCGAGCACACAGCCATGCAATCTTCACCTCTGTCCCTCTCTCTCCCCCACCCTTCTCTTTCTCCCAGCATCCCTCCCTCCCCCTCTCTCTCTCCCATCTCTCTCTCTCTCTCTCTCTTTCTCTATTTCCAGGGTTTGTCTCAGTAATCTGTGACCATTACAAGACCATATATGGAGAGTTAGTGGAGTGTGAGAAATGTGATACACACACAAATACAGCATGTTCACTCTGCTAGCCACGGGGGCTACGCTAATGCAGTGGCGGCCATTTTCATTTGATTCATCAGACAAAGTCATAGGCACTGCCTGGCTAGCTGCTCTAGAGTAATAGAAGTCTATGAACTCCATAGAAGTGGTTTTTAAAGAAAAATATAGGACCTATGTGTATTTCCAGTCAGGAAAGTCCCTTTAACAGAACTGCGAGTGATGTATTCCCGGTATTGTGTAAGCTCTTTCCAAAGGAAAAACCTCATGTTGAGATCGACATAATCACTCTCTGGGGGATTTGATAGGTTTTATAGCTTTTATTGCCATGCAATTAAATGGAAACAATACCCCTCTATTTTAAATGATTTGTCAAATCAAAATAAGACGCTTTCGCTTGGGTATTATTATATTTTCAAGGAGCAATTTACCCACATTTCTCTAAACCATATTGTGGACGGCTGGCGAGGGAAACGATGTAGTCATTTTTGTTTAATTCCATCCAAGTGAATTATAATTACTTTGCGGTCTGTGTGTATGTGTGTGTGTGTGTGAGTGTGTGTGTTTGTACAAAAAAATCTCTGTCTGTACTTCTGAAAAGGGCCATTTGACCATAAACTATTTTTGAATTGGTGTGTGGCGGCAGTATGGACCTAGCTGTTTGTTGGTCTTTGACAGAGTTTCTCTCATGGTAATAACAGTAAAATTGTTCCCTGATGTTCCAGTCAGAGGTTTTGTGCATGCTGACGTTTATAATTAGCTGCTGATTATCCAACATTAGCATAACGTTACCTGACTGACGTTCGACTGATTTACAGAACGAAGCCCTGTGCCCGGTGTGTGTGTGTGTGTGTGTGTGTGTGTGTGGTTTTAGGCCTGCTAACGTGTGTTTGCATACGAAACCGTTATTAAAACATGACTTGACCTCTTTGAGAGTACAAAGGACATTCACTGAGCTTTGTGGTTAATGAGAATTTTAAACTATGAAATTACAAATGTACACACAATGCGTTTGGTACATAAAACAATATCCAGTGTCAGTGACCATGAAGATAATAGTCAATGCATTGATATGAGGTCAAGGTAGAACAATGGTTACCTAGCAACACACACACACACCAGTCTAAATTAGTCCGAGCTGGTCTACTTTAGAGTCCATGAGTCCATCTGGTCTGAGCTGGTCTGAGTCCGAGCTGGTCTGAGTCCATCTCTCCTGTCTTTCACCTCTCTGCCCTCTCCTTCTGCCTCTCCTCTTTCATCTCTCTGCCCTCTCCTTCTGCCTCTCCTCTTTCACCTCTCTGCCCTCTCCTTCTGTTTCTCCTCTTATACCTCTCTGCCCTCTCCTTCTGTTTCTCCTCTTTCATCTCTCTGCCCTCTCCTTCTGTTTCTCCTCTTTCAACTCTCTGCCCTCTCCTTCTGTTTCTCCTCTTATACCTCTCTGCCCTCTCCTTCTGTTTCTCCTGTCTTTCATCTATCTGCCCTCTCCTTCTGTTTCTCCTCTTATACCTCTCTGCCCTCTCCTTCTCTCTCTCCTCTTTCATCTCTCTGCCCTCTCCTTCTCTCTCTCCTCTTTCATCTCTCTGCCCTCTCCTTCTCTCTCTCCTCTTTCATCTCTCTGCCCTCTCCTTCTGTTTCTCCTTTTTCATCTCTCTGCCCTCTCCTTCTCTCTCCTTTTTCATCTCTCTGCCCTCTCCTTCTCTCTCTCCTCTTTCATCTCTCTGCCCTCTCCTTCTGTTTCTCCTTTTTCATCTCTCTGCCCTCTCCTTCTGTTTCTCCGTTGGTAGATTATCTCAGTGTAGGATGACATTGACATTCCTGGTATGTTTCTTCTCTACCTGTTTGATTAGTTCCTGTTCATTCTCAGTGTTTTTCCTCTACCTGTTTGATTGGCTCCTGTCTAGGGCTGGGCAATGTGGCCTAAAAATCATATCTCAATGGGCTATTCACGATATACACTGAGTGAACAAAATATTAGTAGCACCTTCCTAATATTGAATTGCACCCCCTTTTGCCCTCAGAACAGCCTCAATTTGTCAGTGCATGGACTCTACAAGGGGTCAAAAGCATTCTGCATTGCCGAATGTCCTTTGGGTGTTGGACCATTCTTGATACACATCAGAAACTGGTATTCGTGAAAAACCCAGCAGAGTTGCAGTTCTTGACACACTCAAACCGGTGCACATGACACCTACTACCAAACCTCGTTCCAGATCAGTTAAATCTTTTGTCTTGCCCATTTACTCTTTAAATAGCACACATACACAATCCATGTCTAAATTGTCTCAAGTCTTAAAAATCTTTCTTTAACCTGTCTCCTCCCCTTCATCTGCACTGATTGAAATGGGTTTAACAATTGGCATCAATAAGGGATCATAGCTTTCACCTGGATTCATCTGGTCAGTCTATGTCATGGAAAGAGCATAGTTTTGTAGACTCAGTGTATATTGTCTCTAAATATGCTTTGTTGTACAATTAAAGGTAAAATACACTGCATTTCAAACAGTCAGCAGTAATCTAATGAATTCAGGGCTTGTGAAATTATACGTAGGCTAAATATAAGCCTTCCACAATCATAAGACCCACCAATAATTTAATTATTTTATAAAAATAGTTTAACCTGCTTTTGTCACTTAATCACTGATCTGTCTGTCTATGAAATTGCTCTTTTTTATTACAAGTTTAACCAGAACCATGCATACTGCACATTCACTAATAATGACCAACTTCTTGTAGCAGGCATTATAGAAAATGAACACAGGTCTCATCAACAATCTCTCAAGCACAAGCCCCCGTGCTAGTGAGTAGCCAGCTAATCTTTGTATTTCAAGTTAAGCCAACTTCAATCTATTTGCTAAAAAGTTAGAAGAGTTGAATTGTTAAGAACGTACCCTTCTGTACCCACAATTCTAACCTAATTGTCTGTTTGAACAGACTCTGTCTGCAATAATTGTGTTTAACATGATTTTTGATTGACTGCCTAATCTCTGTACACCACACATACAATGATCTGTAAGGCCCCTCAGTCGAGCAGTGAATTTCTAACACAGATTCAACCACAAAGACCAGATTTTCCAATGCCTCACTAAGAAGGGCTCCTATTGGTAGATGGTTAAAACCGAAGCAGACATTTAGTATCATTTTAGTATATTTTCATTACACTTGTATCAATACACCCAGTCACTACAAAGATACAGGCGCTCTTCCTAACTCAGTTGCCGGAGAGGAAGGAAACCACTCAGGGATTTCACCATGAGGCCAATGGTGACTTTAAAACAGTTTAATGTGAAAGGAGAAAACTGAGGATGCATCAACAACATTGTAGTTACTCCACAATACTAACCTAAATGACAGAATGATAAGAAGTAAGTCTGTACATAATAAAAACATTCCATAACATGCATCCTGTTTTGCAACAAGGCACTAAAGTAATACTGCCCAAAATAATCAAATCACATTTATTTATATAGCCCTTCTTACATCAGCTGATATCACAAAGTGCTGTATAGAAACCCAGCCTAAAACCCCAAACAGCAAGCAATGCAGGTGTAGAAGCACGGTGGCTAGGAAAAACTCCCTAGAAAGGCCAAAACCTAGGAAGAAACCTAGAGAGGAACCAGGCTATGAGGGGTGGCCAGTCCTCTTCTGGCTGTGCCGGGTGGAGATTATAACAGCACATGGGCTAGATGTTCAAATGTTCATAAATGACCAGCATTGTCAAATAATAATAATCATAGTAGTTGTCGAGGGTGCAACATGTCAGTAACAAAGATCGTCTTTTTCATAGACGATCTTTGAGAGTATCTCTACCGCTCCTGCTGTCTCTAGAGAGTTGAAAACAGCAGGTCTGGGACAGATAGCACGTCCGGTGATAAAGTCAGGGTTCCAGCAGGTCTGGGACAACAGGTCTGGGACAGGTAGCACGTCCGGTGAACAGGTCAGGGTTCCATAGCTGCAGGCAGAACAGTTGGAACTGGAGCAGCAGCACGGCCAGGTGAACTGGGGACAGCAAGGAGTCATCAAGCCAGGTAGTCCGGAGGTATGGTCCTAGGGCTCAGGTCCTCCGAGAGAGAGAAAGAAAGAAAGAAAGAAAAAGAGAGAATTAGAGAGAGCATATTTAAATTCACACAGGACACCGGAAAAGACAAGAGAAATACTCCAGATATGACAGACTGACCCTAGCCCCCCGACACATAAACTACTGCAGCATAAATACTGGGGCTGAGACAGGAGGGGTCAGGAGACACTGTGGCCCCATCCGATGAAACTCCCGGACAGGGCCAAACAGGTAGGATATAACCCCACCCACTTTGCCAAAGCACAGCCTCCACACCACTGGAGGGATATCTCCAACCACCAACTTACCGTCCCAAGACAAGGCCGAGTATAGCCCACAAAGATCTCTGCCAGGGCACAACCCAAGGGGGGCGCCAACCCAGACAAGAAGACCACGTCAGTGACTCAACCCACTCATGTGACGCACCCCTCCTAGGGACGGCATGGAAGAACACCAGTAAGCCAGTGACTCAGCCCCTGTAATAGGGGTAGAGGCAGAGAATCCCAGTGGAAAGAGGGGAAACCGGCCAGGCAGAGACAGCAAGGGCGGTTCGTTGCTCCAGCCTTTCCGTTCACCTTCACACCCCTGGGCCAGACTACACTTAATCATAGGACCTACTGAAGAGATGTGTCTTCAGTAAAGACTTAAAGGTTGAGACTGAGTGCGTCTCTCACATGGGTAGGCAGACTATTCCATAAAAATGGAGCTCTATAGGAGAAAGCCCTGCCTCCAGCTGTTTGCTTAGAAATTCTAGGAACAATTAGGAGGCCCGCGTCTTGTGACCGTAGCGTACGTGTAGGTATGTACGGCAGGACCAAATCGGAAAGATAGGTAGGAGCAAGCCCATGTAATGCTTTGTAGGTTAGCAGTAAAACCTTGAAATCAGCCCTTGCCTTAACAGGAAGCCAGTGTAGGGAGGCTAGCACTGGAGTAATATGATAAAATTTTTTGGTTCTAGTCAGGATTCTAGCAGCCGTATTTAGCACTAACTGAAGTTTATTTAGTGCTTTATCCAGGTAGCCGGAAAGTAGAGCATTGCAGTAGTCCAACCTAGAAGTAACAAAGGCATGGATTAATTTTTCTGCGTCATTTTTGGACAGAAAGTTTCTGATTTTTGCAGAAGATCTCTTTGTTTCTTGGGACCTAGAACAAGCATCTCTGTTTTGTCCAAGTTTATAAGTAGAAAGTTTGTAGCCATCGACTTCCTTATGGCAAAGCAATTCACTTTTTGTCCTGAATACAAAGTGTTATGTTTGGGGCATATCCGATACAGCACATTACTGAGTACCACTTTTCATATTTTCAGCATAGTGGTGGCTGCATCATGTTATGAGTATGCTTGTAATGTTTAAGGACTGGGGAGTTTTTCATGATACAAAATAAACATAATTGAGTTAAGCACAGGCAAAATCCAATAGGAAAACCTGCTTTATTCTGCCTTCCACCAGACACTGGGAAATGAATTCACCTTTCAGCAGGACAATAACCTAAAACACAAGGCCAAATCTACACTGGAGTTGCTTACCAAGAAGACAGTGAATGTTCCTGAGTGGCCGAGTTACAGTTTTGACTTAAATCTGCTTGAAAATCTATGGCAAGATCTGAAAATGGTTGTCTAGCTATGATCAACAACCAATTTGACGGAGCTTGAAGAATTTTGAAAATAATAATGGGAAAATGTTGCACAATCCAGGAGTGGAAAGCTCTTAGAGACTTACCCAGAAAGACTCACAGCTGTAATCGCTGCCAAAGGTGGTTCTACAAAGTATTGACTCAGGTGTCTGAATGCTTATGTAAATATATTTCTTTTTTTTATTTCATTTTCAATAAATTTGCAAACATTATCGGGTATTGTGTGTAGATGGGTGAGAAAAATAATACATTTAATAAATGTTGAATTCAAACAGTAACACAACAAAATGTGGAATAAGTCAAGAGGTATGAATACTTTCTGAAGGCATTGTACCTTATTTCTCAGAATGAGAACGAGTTGCCAATTCCTTATATAATTAAGAAATAAATCACGAGGCGGTGCAGTATATGGCCAATATACCACGGCTAAGGGTTGTTCTTAAGCACAACGCAACGCAGAGTAGTATATTAGTATATAGTAGTATATTAGTATATATGAGTAGTATATATGTAGTATATTGGCAATATACCACAAACCCCCGAGGTGCCTTATTGCTATTATATACTGTTTGCCAGCGTAATTAGAGCAGTAAAAATAAATGTTTTGTCATACCCATGGTAAATGGTCTGATATACC